>NW_020273066.1:0-16603 GCF_003268045.1 Sipha flava
TTTTTTTTTTTTAATCATTTATTAAAATTGATCCTTTAAAATTATATATATCGTTAATTATGACAATATTAGTAAAAAACAATAAAAAGTGGATGGTTCGAGAACATGCTACGTATAATTATCGGTGTGAAAAACATGATGTGCTCAAATCTAAGCCACAGAGAAACATCGTTTGGCCCTGAAACGTACTTATAGTCATTGTAAATGCTAATTTAATTGGAAATTGAAGTCGTTTAAATTTTATTGGCACATCTGTGGGTATAATAGGGATTCGTGGTAATAATATATATATTTTCACCTCAGAATTTGCCATTTAATATGATGGCTTCGATAACATTTTTCATTAATTTTTCAATGACTAATCGCGTGCCGTTTCACAGCCGTGGTGGGTTCAAATTACGAAGCAAAATAACCGGAGATCCAATTTTCAGTTGTAAATTATGCGGTGGCGTGCCTGGTAAATCCAATGAGTTTAAAATTTCTGTTGGATAATTTATAGCTTTAGTAGCATCGCTAACTGTATCAATAGATTTGTATGAAACCAAGTATCCTGGTAACAAATATTGTATCTTGAGATTCAATTCGTTGACGTCCACATTTTTTGCTACTAAAATTGCTCTTTCTGCTAGCCACTCATGATTTGTATATTGTCTGTGAACATTGAGAAATATCTGGTCAATGAGAGCATCTGGCGAATCAATGATTGTGCAAAAATCGGTCGGTAATTATATGCATCCCTTTTTATCTGTAGTAACTTTCCCATCACCGATATCTAACAATGGTTTTGAGAATCTTCCGCACGCATGCATTTAATTAAATCTTAAGTATTGTAATCATTCGCTCTCTATCTTTACATACATGTCGACCATGAACTGTTGACAAAGCTCACGTCATCGTAGAATAACGTAGTCCTTATCGCATCTAATCATCAATCGATATGCATAATAATCCTTCGAACTAACATTCTTGTTTGTTTTGGCACCTGTTGCGAGATCTTGTTGTTTAATATTTATGCAATACCCGTCATTTAATACCAAAAATAAAATTAATAGTTTTTGAATAGTTTTTAATAGTTTTTTAATAGTTTTTTAAGAGTATTATTTATAAATTCATTTTCAATTGCGCAGTTATCGACCTGGTCAAAAATTATTAAATTAAACTACGATTTATTAAACAATAGCACTTAGTACTCCTAAGTTAGAAGTATAAAAATAGATAAAAAACCTTTTCACAGACCTACCAAATGTATATACTATAATTCATTAAAATCGGTTAAGCCGTTTTGGAGAATAAATGACGATAAAAAGACGTACATATATAAATTATATTTTGTGACAGAAATTTTAGTTTTGTATCTTTACAGTAAAAGTTCGTGTTTTTAAATAATAAAAAATAATCTCACTCTAACCTGACTTTTGTTCATTTAACTTATAAGCATACTCCCATAAACATACTCGTGGCATATTACGCGAACATTTGCAATATATAGATGTATGTATAAATACAAAACGTGTACAAGTGCGTGGTAAATAGGTGTGGGACTCCCTTATATTCCGATGAAATACCGTTTTACGTTTAACTATCTGTTTTTGGTTTGATGGGAGTTGAGATTGCTTCAGTTTTATCGAAAAAAAAAAAGAATAAAAATGAAATGTATAGTAAAAAACGTTTTGGTTTCATTTTATACGAAATAAGATTTGAAATTTGTTTTAATTTCGGTGTAGCTTTTTTGGTGATTAATCCATTTTTAATTATTATTTATTAAATATCTAACGAACATAGTGTTATTGGACATATAAAATACGTTAAAATTAAACATGGGTACAATTACTTTCAGCTCCGCTATCGGTATTTTACTTTAAACCTCACCAAGACGTCCCTTACCCCTCGAAGATCAGCGGAAATAAATGTGCTCTCTCTGCCGCTGGAAGTCACTCGTGGCACGTTTCCATTGGCGACACAACACGCTGTTAGTTTCATTTACTGCTATGTTTACTTAACGATATTTCAGCCGAACTCAAACTTTAATCTACGATGGGTTGGGACGTCCAAGATTTATTTCGGACGAGATCTGAAGCAAGACGTCGAAAGTCTCGCGAGAGTGTCGGAAAACGGTCGTGATATACGGTACGGTTGAAAATTTTCAACCGAATCGCATACTTAGTTACAACGGTTGCGAGAATGTTTGATAAGTTCTTTTAAAAAATATTTTGTTAATTTGATGTAAAATCATCATCGCAACCATCCCCGTCACTATCGTTTGAGCAAATATTTAAATATTTCCTTCATTATATGTACAAAATTACATCAATGCGTACATACTCACCTGAAGAGATGATAAGCAGGTTGACCCCCTCCTCGTGGATTTTTGACTAAAACAGCAAATAATTCAAATAAAACTAAAACTGTTTTGTAATTAATTATCCTATAACAATAATAATTAATAATATTGTTAAATATATTAATTATTCATTAACATTTTATTTCTTATATCAACTCATATATAAATATAATTTAAAAAATTAAAATTTCTTCAACTTAATAATCATAATCAGGTATAAAAAAAATAAAAAAACACTAACTAATTTTGTATTACTACCTGTATTCCTTCGTAATCCCACAATGCCCACAGTTAATTTCTTAGACTTCAATCAGCTTGTAATATTAACTAATTATTTTTACCTGTTTCGATGTGACGATTAACGTATTACGTCTAATGTCACGAAAGTTTGTTCATTTCCAAGTAACAATGGTATCGAATACATTGTCAATATCACTCGCACACAATGAACGAATTAAATACATTTGAAGTTCCTCGCTGCAGCTAGTGTGTTCCGTAGATCCCGAAACATCCTTATAGGTCCACTGAAAATGAAATATTTCTAACTGGGTTTTCGAGAGTACTCTACAATAAAATGTCCATACAATGTTATGATTCATAAAACATATCCTTTATATTCACTGTTAAAAAAAACCAGAATCCTATATACTATTTTTATATATAGATATTTTCGGACAAATACTAACCTGCATAGGACATAAAATTTAATTATGTGTTATAATTTATACAATTTTTTTTTTTTTTTATTTATTGAAGAAATCTACAATCTATACATATAATTTTTTTTGTATAATAAGTAGGTTTGATAAGTGACAGAAATAAAAAATAAAACAGATAACATGATTCATGAGATTAGGGAGGATACCCAGTGGTAAAACCCTATAAATGACAGAATAACAATGAAGAAAAAATATATATATATAAACATTTTTTTTTTTTTTGTTTTTTTTTGGTTTAGAGGTGTTACCTGTTTGCGACCTCCAGCACTTATTAAGCTTACTTACTATAGAAGAAGATCTCTACACCATTGCCTTTTAAGTCTACGGCGCGGGTCATTAGGGAGTGTTTTCGTTGATAATTTAGAGATTAGTGGATTTGTATGTTGTTGAAGTTTGTTGTGAAGTCTGGTGTAGTATAGTTTTGAGATTTGGTTAAGATTTTGGATTTTAAGATCTTTGTGGAGGTTATTGTTGGTTAAATACCAGGGTGCAGATGTGACTAGGCGAAGGCATATTGATTGGAATGCTTGGATTGTACGGGTGTTTGAGGGTTTAGCGGCTCCCCATAAGTGAATGCCATAAGTCCATAATGGCCTGAGTAAGGACTTATAGATTAGTAGTTTGGTATTTATATTCATTTCAGATTTAAGTAATGGTCTTAGGAGGTGGAGTCGGGTATTAAGGGCTTTCGTTTGGCTTTTAGGTGAGGATTCCAGGTAAGTTTACTGTCGAGGATGAGACCAAGATATTTAACTTCTGAGTAGGAGGGAATTGAGATGTTGTTCATTGTGACTGAGGGGCAAAAGCCTTTTTTTAGGGTGAATGTAATGAAGGAGGACTTGGATTCATTAATTTTGATCTTCCATCTTTTTGTCCAGAGGTTAATTATGTTGAGGTGTCTTTGTAACATACTAGAAACACTGATTGAGTTTTCATTGCAGGCCACAATTGCTGTATCATCCGCGTAGGAACCGAGTTCGGTGAAGGAAGTTTTAGGAATGTCATGCGTAAAGATATTGTATAAGAAGGGAGCAATATCGCTGCCTTGGGGAACTCCGGCTAAGATGTTAAAGTAGTTTGAGTGGCTCGAGTTCTGGCGTACGACAAAAGTACGATCGCTCGAATATGATTTAATCAAAAGGAAGTATGGGGGAGGCAGAAATTTTTTAAGTTTGAAAAGTAGGCCATCAAACCAGACTCTATCAAACGCTTGTGCAACGTCTAAAAAGACGGCAGCGCAGTAGTGTTTTTTCTCTAGAGAAACTGAGATGGTGTCAACTACTCTATGGAGTTGGTGAATGGTAGAGTGATTGGGTCTGAATCCAAATTGAGTGTCGGGGATAACTTTTGCCGTAACAGCTAGTGGAATAAGCCTCTTTAATAGGATTTTTTCGAATACTTTAGATAATGTAGGGAGTAAACTTATAGGGCGATAAGAAGTTACTTTTTCGGGAGGTTTGTTGGGTTTTGGAATCATTATTATCTCTGAAAATTTCCAGGTTAGGGGGTAATAGGATAAACGCAGCATTGCGTTATAAATATAGGAAAGTAATATGATTACTTTTTTGGGTAGGTTTTTGGCAGTACAATTTGTAATTCGATCAAACCCGGGGGCTTTTCTGTTGTGGAGTTTTTTAATAATAAATTCGATTTCTCCAGGACTTGTGTGCTTATCTGGGAGTGAGACGGGTAATGCAGACTCTAAGGAATGTGAGACAATTTGACTTTGAGTGGGATTTAGAGTTATGTCATGTGGAGTGAAAGTTTGGGATAGATGTTGGCCAAATAGGTTTGCTTTTCCTATGTCAGAGACCACCCATGAATTATCTTCTTTACGGAGGGGAGATGAAGTTGAGACAGTTTTTAGGATTTTTTTTGTCGTTTTCCAAAGACAGGAGTTATGAGTTGTTAAGTTTTGGATATATTGTTGATAAGTGATGGAGTTGTGTTGTTGGAGTGCTTTCCTAAGTTTGTTATTTAGTTGGTTGTAAGTATGTTTGTCGATGGGGTATTTGTGCCTTTGCCAACGGGATCTTGCTTTTCGTTTTTCTCGGAGAAGATATTTTATATGATTTGGAAGTAGGTTATTGGGGTGAATTGTGGTTGGTGTTGTTGCTAAGTGTGTACATTCTTGGATATCTGAAGTGAGCTTTTGGATAGTATTATCAATGTCTTCGCTTGATTTTAAGGAAGGGTTGAGTTGTGTACGAGTATCGATGAGTTGTTGGAAAGTTGGCCAATCTATTTTTCCAAGATTTTGAGGATTTGTGGAGGAGTTTGAACAGGGAATTTCGAGGTCGAGTATGACTGGTGTGTGGTCGGATGACAGGTCATTTGTGTTGGAGGTAATAGTAATGGAGTTACTTGGTACTCTGGCGATGACGATATCGAGAATATCTGGGCGGCGGTTTTGATGTGTTGGCCAATAGGTGGGGTTAGAGGGTGGTATTATTTTTATGTTGGAGTTATTTATTGAGTTATAAAGGATTCTGCCTCTTGGGTTGGTTGAGTGGAAACCCCAAGAAGAGTGTTTGGTATTAAGGTCTCCGTCGACAATGAAGTACTTACCTAAAGATTCGAAGTAATTTATGAAATTGTTTGAGTTAATTTTAGGTCCTGGAGGGCAGTAGATGGAGGAGAAGGACAGATAAAGATGTTTGTTGACAGAAACTTGGATGCTTGTTGCTTGGAGATATGTTTCGCTAATAGACGGAAGAAGGGAGTATGTTAAGTTATTTTTAACTAGGATCACCGATCCAGCGTGAGCAGTGGAGTCAGGGTGATTACTTTGATAAACTTTGTATCCAAGAATTTTAATAGATTTTGTCGGGGTTAGGTGGGATTCGGATATCATTGCTATGTCTATGTTATGAATATTGAGGGCTACCTGAAGTTCAAGTTTGTGGGGTATAATGCCGTTTGCGTTCCATGTAAGTAATCTAAGTTTAAAACTAGTTTCCATTGTTGGTACTTAGTTTATTGATTAGTGATGTAAGAAGTGTTATTAGTGGATTAAGAAGTGTTATGAGGGGAGAGATTAGAGTTTTTAATTCGGATATGAAAGTTGTTAGTTGGCTTGTTAATAGTTGATCGGAGGGTGGGTCATTTATGTGGCTTGATTTTAGCTTATTTAAATTGTTACCTTTAACCCGCTTGTGAAAAAGATAAGTGCTGGGTGTCGATGGGTTCGTTTAGAGATCTTGCAGGAGCATTGAATGAATGTGATGTTCCTGGAGGAGGTTGGCTAATGGGTTGGACTTGAGGGGTGTCGGAGTTTTCTGTTATTAGTCTTGAGATGGTGGTCGGTTGTTGTTTTTTACGGAAACGTTGGAGGTCTTTGTGGACAGTACATCCTCTGTAGTTAGCCGGATGAGCCTTGCTGCAAAGTGCGCATTTTGCGGGTAGGTTCTTGGATTTAGAGCATTGGTCCGAGGTATGGTTCTCGCCACAACAGACGCATTTAGGCAGGTGGTTGCAATATGATTTTGTGTGACCATACTGTTGACAGCGATGGCATTGGACTAGGTCTCGTCTGATGTGTGGAGCCTCAAATTTGACTTTAGTGAAACATATATTGTTTATGTTGAAAATGTCTTTGTTGTTTGGGGATGGGTTGAGGTCTACAAAGAATAGTGGAAGGGGCTCTTTTGTTTGAGATTTTAGTATGTTAGTTACATTTTTTACCAGAAAACCGTGTTTTTTCTATTTCTTCTTTAATGTAATCAGTAGGGATTGTATGATGCAGATTCCTGACTACGACTCTGTAGGATTTTTCCTCGTGTGTTTGATACGTGTGGTATTCAAGTTTGTGCTCATTGAACAATGTTATAGCGGCGCGGTAGGAACTGGCTGAGTGAAGATTTATTTTTATATTTTTTGAATTGGATTTGCAAAGGAAGCCTTCGGTTTTCGTTATTTGTTCCAGGTTTTTTACACAGAGTGATGAAATTAATCGGAGATGTTAAGAAAATTGGTGGTGGAGGGGGTGTTGGTGGAGGTGACTCGTTGATTTCTGCGTTAACTTCGAGATCCATACTATCTACGTTGGTATCGAGTAGAGAGTAGCGGTTTGGTGAGGAGAAATTTGACGGCTCGTTTGTTTTTTTTGTGCGAGGTGAGGTAGTATTATTAGGTGACCTAATGCGTTTGTTGTTGTCAACATTATTCCATTCTTGGTTGTTACCTGAAGTGGCAGACGGAGAGGTTACGTCCTGCGTCGTGTGAGAAGCAGTTTTCGTGATAATTATCGGAGATAATTTCGATTTGTTTTTAAGTTTATTTGTGTCTGAGTTGTTTCGTTGCATGGTGGTTGATAAGTTGTAGGTATCGGCCTACAGCCGATTTGGCGACGGTGGTGACGGTATTAGATTATTTTTATTTAGACGCGTATGGAAATTATACGGCAAAAGATGATAATTAAACTGAATAATACGGTTTGATTTAGTACTCATTAATTTAATGAACGATAAGCGAAGGGCGATAGTGAGCGTGCACGACGATCCACAGACGTGTGCTACGGACAACTTTCCGTGCGAGACTACACAATTTTTTTTTTTTTTTTTAAACATAGATTTTTAGTAGTTTTACGGGAATGGGAGTAAATTATACTTTCTGCTACGGTACAGAAAATAAATATCATTAGCAACTACTTACGTCCGATGTATAGTTAACAATAAAGGTATGAATAACAAAAGGTCAAATCAAACAATCAACAGTAAATATCCAGTTAGGTACTTTTTATCGAAAATGACAAATAAATTAATAACATTTTTTATGAAATTAGTATTAAAAAAAAACTATGTTCAATCGTCTAAAATGGCTGTAAAATTATATTATAGTACTTCCTTGATAAGAAATACACCATACACTTGAAACTATTGATGAAATTATATAATAACAATATAATAATAATAATTATAATAATAATAAAAAATACGTTGTAAACCGATATGAACATTTTATATTTTCGTAAGTACACAATATTTCATAACGTTATAACCGATAACTTAAAATTTTTAAGTTCAAAATAACGCTTATTATAATTTCATAACTTTCAAGAAGGTGCTCGAAATTAAAAAACTGTTAAATGTATTCCGGACCAAGAGGTAATAGTGCATACTAAAATTCTATACTTTGCATTTGTCTTTTAAATATTAATAATAACACTTAAATACATACATTTATTAATAATATTTCACATAAAGTTGCTAAAAATGTTGTGCATATCGGTATATACTAGTTGCGGTCAAAATCAAAAATTATGCACTAGTTGCGGTCACTCAAAATATATATCTAGTATATATGGTATACTCGTATAGCATACTATTTTATTTACAAAACAGTTTCAACATTTTCCTTTCCATTTTATAAACTTAGGACTGTCTATACTATTTTTACTGTGTAGGTTCGAAATCACTGAAGACTCTATTTGGGATATAGTCAGACAAACATTTTTTGAGGTGGTCTAATACAGTCTTGTACGTATTACAAGGCAATTTACTAGGCAATAACGACAAAAACAAAGGTACGTATGAGTTGCTTTTGTTTTTATATCCATATATCACAAAAAATTGTTTAAAAGGAAAATGACAACTGGACAAAGTACCGTCCATAAAAATTAAATCACATTATTTTAAAAAATTAAGGTTTATCTGATTCGTAAGACTTATTATATTGTTCTGAACATCGTTTATAAAAATACAATTTTTATTATTTTTGGTTCGCATTTTATTAATTATGTTAGGAAGCGTCAAATGTAATTGTGAAAAATCACACGGTAACTTCGGGTGAACATTCATTCTTGCAGTGTGTATATTTTTTCTAATCAATGTAACGCCATTTGATTCCAGTTCACTGAGTACTGTACTTGACATCTCAGAATGAAAAATTTTGGAGGGACGCTCACTCAATTGCTCCACTGCCTTACGTTTAACACTGTAACTAACCTTTTGCCGTACCATTGATTGGTGATCATCTAGTTCGTTATTATACTACTATTGCAGGGGCGTATACAAGGGGGGGGGGATGAGGGAGTCAGATCCCCCCATAGTTCTTTTAAAAATTGTATAAAATAGTGTTCTTAATGTAAGGAAATTATAAGGAACCAAAAAAATATTTCAAGCATTTATTGTAAATTATTATTTTGACATATTCAATATACATATATATATACATATATTTTTTATTATTTATTATTTAAATGTGCAAGTACTTAGGTTTAGGAATTTTTCTTCCATAATAATTTGTTTGCAACTGATCCCCCATAAAAAAAAAGTTATATATACGCCACTGTACTATTGGGCTATACAATTTTATTTATTTTATTTACAAACTTTACAGATAAGTAATAGGTATATGACCGCAACTAGGATATTACCTACAATTAGCGTGATCGCAACTATTATATGTCCTTATCTCAAAAGTCGTCTCTGACTGCAACTCAGATGCAGCCATGCATATGAAACCTTCTAAAAATATGAAAAACAAACGAAACGTTATATTACATTGTGTTGAAAATTATTGATTACTTATGTTATCATAAGTCTTGAAAAAGATACTTTTTAAAAGTATTCAAATACAAATACAGATAACTGTTTTCAAAAGTATAAAAGAAAATAAGTATATAAGAAAAGTATTCAAGTACAAATATATATACTTCGAAAAAGTTTTCATAGATACTTTCAAATACTTAAAACAAATTCAAACTATTGTTTACCTTATAATCATAAATCAATAATCTTGAAATCGTTAATTTATAGGGTATTAATTTAACATGTTACAGACATAATAATGTATAATTTTGTAGACTATAAGTATGATTTTCAGGTTCTGGTATTTTTAATGGAATTGTCTGTAATATGTATATACGACAAATTTTTATAATATGCCACACACAGATATAGATTTTATTTATATAGATTGGATAAATTTTTTATAAATCTTATTGATATAATATAAATATATAATTGGTAAATACATTTTTTATTCTAATGTAAGAGAATTTATATAAAGTTTGTTGAAAAAATTATTTAAAAATAGTATTTGATTATAAATACTCTGAAAAAGTAATTGAAATTCTATGTCCAAGTATTTTTTACAAAACTATTTAAAATACGTATTTTAGTATATGAAAATTATTTGAATACTTTTATTCAAATAATTTTACTCGAGTACTTTTCAAGATTGATTGTCATTGTATATTATTTAACCATATACAACATCAATCTCGATTTAGGAGTATAAAATTAAAACGGATAATAAAAACTTCCAAAATGAATATTATATATACCTTGTGATCGTAACAGAATTATAAATTATTAATTACATTAAAAAATTTAGAGAATATAAAACTATCCTCGATCATAAATTCTACTATAATTTATCCTATCGTCAACAAACAGCGACTGTTAGTCTGATTACACGTTTACATGACAAACAGTTTAGTGTTTACATATATGCATAGCAATAATACAAAAGCCGTTGACGTGATAACAAGATTAATCTACAGGTAGTATATTACACCGGAATAAATTATCATGGAAATCTATTTATTATAATTCAATAACAATATTTAAATTCCATGATTATGTAGGACTTAAATTATTTAATGGACATAAACAGTTTTTTGCCAAACGATCAATATTAAAATCAATATTACACCATCAATATTAAAATACAAATAATTAGTCTAAAATGTTTTAATTCTAAATATTTTTAATTTTCTATTCGACTTTGAAAATGCATAGGAAGTTTGCAAAGTCATGTGAGACTTACAGTGTAAGTCTTATACCATCATAATTTTCAACAACCGATAGCGATTTCGTTTCACAAAATAATATTATAACAATAGAAACGCCAAAATCATATTAAACATTTTAGGTTCTATTATATTCCAACCTTATTGGGTTTGCCATATGATGTAAATTTTTTCTTTTCAATAAGCACTTATGTGTGATAGTCAAAGTGTCCCAAAAATTATGTTTACGATATGAAAAAAGATAAAAAAAAACCTTTTATAAGGTCAGACATATAGAACATTATAGAGTTTTGTCATAAATAAAATTTCGAATAGGATTTAAAAAATCTTTTACCAGAGAATTCACTACTAAAATATAAACTGCGGTAAAAGCAGAAACAAACTACAAAAATGTTTTATCAGATAGAAAGAAAAATTAGACGAAGAAAAAATAATGTGTTATGCGTACATTAATAAAATAAGGAAGATCAAAGAAAAGCAAAAACGAATAACATCAGTAACGTAATGTTGTGAAAATGACTAGTTTCTGAATATTTAATGTTATAACAAACTTATCGATCATTTAATAAAAAAAAATCCCGTTAACGAGCTTGTAGTGATTATCGTAACGGTTCAGATCTAACTATGATATAATGTAATTAATAAAAAAAAAATAAATAAATGTAATTCTTCTTCTTCTTCGTGGTTTTCGGCCTTCAAGACCATACCGTCCAGCAAATTTCCCTCCAACTCTCTTTCTAAAGATAATTCCTTCCAATCTTCTTTTGCCTTTACTTTTTCCACGTCTTCTTTTACTCTGTCTTTCCATCTTAACCTAGGGCATCCCAGCTATATTTTTCTTGTAGAACCCTTTCTATCACTATTCTCAGCAGCGATTCTTCTTTACGCCAAGCATGTCCTGCCCAGATTAGTCGTCTCTTGGTGATGTCCTCCACAGTACTCGGGTTTTAATAAATTTCTTTTAGTTCCCTATATTTTCGGATTTTCCATTCCCTAGGATTGACATCTTTACATGGACCATATATTTTCCTAAGTACTTTTCTTTCAAAAACAACTAATGAATTTTCGTTCGTCTTCCGTAACGTCCATGTTTCCGACCTATAAGTTACTACTGGTTTTATTAATGTCCGGTATATCTGAATCTTTAAATTTGTAGAAAGTGTTCTGGATCGCAGTAACTTTGTCAGCCCAAAGTAACACTTGTTATCGGTTTGAATTCTCGCCTTCACTTCACTATTTATTTCGTTCTGTTGTTTTAACATGACACCTAGGTATTTGAACTGTTATATTCTTTTAAACATATGACCTTCAACTTCCATCCCACTATTTTGATAATTTAAAGGTACTTTTCTTTTGACTACCATTTACTCCGTTTTTTCTGTGTTTATCTCCAGCCCTAAACGTTTTGCATTTTCTATCAGTATTTTTGATTGTCTTTTGAGTTAGTTTTTTATTTTCCGACAGCAGGACTATGTCGTCCGCATATTTTTAAATTCCAATATTTGTCTCTCCTATTCTGACACCTCTCTGATCCATTCCTATTTCTCTTATTACTTTTTCCGAGGCTATATTGAATAAAATAACATGGCATTAACTTGTCTCAACCCCGTTGTTACTTGTACTACAATTGAAGTGGATTGTCCTACTTTTACCTTAATGTCTGTGTGATTGATGTTCATTTTTATGAGGTTTATTAATTTTTGGGGAATTTCAAACTCTTTTAGGATATTAATCAGGGATTCCCTGTGTGTTGAATCATATACTTTTTTGAAATCAACAAATAGCATATGGACACCTCTGTCGTATTCCCACAATTTCTGTAATAGTTGTCGTAGAACGAATATTTGATCAGTGGTAGAACGGTTTTGTCTGAATCCAGACTGGTAGTCCCCTGGTACTGTCTGGTACTGTCTTACTGGTAGTAAGACAAAATTATGTAGGTAACATTAAGCAGGGCTATTCCCCGGTAATTATTACATAACTGCCTGTCTCTTTTCTTGTGAATGAGGCACACCAGCACTGTCCTCCATTCCATCAGTATCACTTCCTTTCGCCATATTAGACCAATCAATTGGTGTATATATTTAACCAAATCACCACTCATTGTTTTCAATAATTCTCCTGTTATTTTTCGCTGGGTGCCTTGTTATTTTTTAAGATTTTGAAAAAGTTGAACGAAAATGTATTTTCATAAAACTCAATGGAAATTTTTATTTCTTCGTTAAATTGAAACTAAAAAAAAAAAAAACCATTTGATTGATTATAGATTATAAACAAAATAATGCGAGTGGAAAAAGTATCAAGACTGATATTAAAAACATAAAAAGTGATATGAAGAAAGATTTCAATAACATAAAAAATCTACAAGATTATGAAAGTAATGTGTCATATATGTGAATACTTTCTACGTCTGAAACAATAATAATTAAACGTATATTATAATATTGTCCATTATACGTCTAGACGGCAGAGGTTCACATAACGAGAGAACCCATAATATCAATCGGAAATACGATAAGTTAAAAATGCGAGTCTGCATGATTGAAAATTAGAACCATTACATTAATTGAATCAGCTATAATTTTAAACATTGTGTATTGAATTGTTACACTAATTTTTGTAAATAATTTGTAGATGAAATGACGCATAAATCGAAACATTCCATTGAGAACATAATGATGAAGTCTATAGCGTGTTTAATAAGAGAAATCAATCTGACATTTCTTTACGTCTTAAACGAAAGAAAAAATCAACCAACATCCATTTCTCCGCTACCACCACCAGCTCCGCCATTACCATCACCAACGCCTCCAGTGCCACCACCTGCACCTCCTTTGCCACCACTAGTTCCTCCATTATCACTACCGGCTCCACCATTGCCACCACCCACTCCTCCATTGCCACCACCGGCTCCTCCATTGCCATAGGTACCTTCAGAACCACCAGTTCGCCCAACACCACAGATACCCTCTGCAGTACCTCAATCATAAAAACTTAAAACGTTTTCATTCCCCAGTTCACTTCTATATTCAGCGTCTTCTGCAGCTTTTTTTTCCAGTTTTTTTTTCTCTTTGAACTCATTGAATGTTAAGGTTTGGTGATATTTTAATAAGCTCCAGTATATCTAAATAAATTTTAACAATTAGAGGTAGTTCGTAATTTGAATTACGACTGCTAGAGACGCAGATAAAAATATTTTTTTCCATTTTATAAACACTGCATAACGTACATAAATACTTTAAATACTTTATAATTTATGGACAAGGGCAATTACATATACGAGAATACGTGAACACTACTTCTTTTATACTTAAAACTTTCTGACATTATTGAGTTGAGTTTATTTTACTCACTTGAATTAATTTCTTTTTATTGATCTGACCGCTTTTGTTGAACTGTATTGCAATCAGTGATCCTCCGAAATCTTCAAACGACATACAATTATTCGATATCAATGATTATCATTGTTGTTGGTTCCAAAGGAAGTACGACGAACGTATTTTTCATACACACCATTATCTTCTTATTGTACTGTACTCGCTGTCTCAAAAAGAGTTACAATGGGCTATCCATTATGCTTACATGTATGTACAACTATTTTCAACTGTCAAATATTTCCCCATAACGTTTCGCCATTACAACATACGTCGAAAAATTTGGTGCCACGGGTTACACGTTCAACCGACCTCAACGACCGGATAAGCGGTAAGTGGTAACCGGTGAGTGTGGTGAACCATGAAACGCGTTCTACGGATCCTCCCTGCGTCGCCAGGCAGCGACCTTGCATCCGAACGGTTGGAGGTAAACGCTCACTGCCAAGTTTCACCGTGACTTCGTAGACAGAGTGGTGCGATCCCGGAGTTCAAACACGCCAACGCATCGTTCCCACTGTCGCGGGGGCTCGGCTCTCCCGGGACCATCACTTCGGGCAGTTGTTCGACGGCCATGGCACCAGCGTTCCAGGCGTATTCACGACGACACGGCCACGGAATACTCCGAACACGATCTTACGCGATTGATTCACAGCCGGGCTGTCTGTGTCGACGACCGCACGTCCGCCACGTGAAGTCCATGAAGTCCAAGTTTCGCTGTAACTTTGGGAACGCCGCGTCAACGACCCACCCGGCACAAAGGATGCGCAGCTCGGCATAAAGAGCTCATGGGGCATTGGCCCGCGACGTTGATTGTCGGTCTCCGTGTGCTGCGTCAAAGTAGAACTGGCGCCAAACGAGAAAATGCGTCTTAAGATCACGCACCCTGAGGCTTTTCAATGTGACGCATTACATAACGATATGTATGGTATTATTAACAAAAATTATATAAATATATCAAAAATCTCAAAGAATTAAAAAAAAGAAAAAAAAACATAATTTTATGTGAGATATTTTCCGTTCACATATTTTACGAATCCAAGAGCCGACAAACACTAGAAAACTTGTATGGAAATGGGTTTGAAAATTCTAACGAACAAAGTTTATTCAAATTGTAATTAAATCAATATCATAATTTTTCACTGCATACTCGATTAAAATATAATGAAACATATGCGTATACGATTTGCCTTTTAACTAATATACGAGAAGACTTCAACAATGAGATCGGTGAGCTACAGAAGACGTTGAAAATGGATTTTATACGTGGAATAAGCCTCGCCTGAAAACCACGGTAACAAAACCAGCTATTATTCTTATTATTATTATTTTTCTGTTCTTGTGGAAATGGGAGGACTTACCAACTTTATGGATTAAATTAATAATTTGCTTCAAAAGTGTTCATTAATTTAACCAATTTTGTTTTATTTCTCTTCAAAATGTTGAAATGACACAATTTTATAAATAAAACTTACTATCTATTCTGAAAATTGATTTCACTTTTACACATATCAAACGACTAATGCGATGACTAATGATTAAGATAATTATGAATTAAGATTATAGGGAAAATACAAAAAATTACCATACTATAAAAAGTTCAATGTTTTTTAATAATTCAGGCTACTTTATAAATAGAAAAATTGAGTAGTATATTTTATTATATTACAATAAATAATACATTTTATTCTCAATTTAATTTAACTTATTAATTTCTAATTAATCAGCACAGTTAATATGATATCAACGAAATGAAATATAATTGATACTAAATTAACAATTACAACTACTAACTCCTAATAACAGCATTCCAAAAAATAAAAATTTTAAAAAAAAAATTCGAGGTTTTTTGGTAAATATAGGGTATTTAGCGAGAAAAAAGGTTATTTTTACTTAATGCACCACAATACTAAAATGAAAAATAACTTTAGTATACAAATATAAAATTTATGATATATGACATAACATAAATGTGTAAGCCGATTTTTAAGTAGAAATCAAACTCAAGGTTGATTTAATATATTACGTTTATCAATAGTGGGAATAACTATCCTACTGTCGTATGTATATGTGAATTTATTATGTTCAGAAACATTAATCACAGTTTTTATGACATTCATTGTTGAATAGATTTATAATATTTCACATGTCCATTTGTGTGTGCTGCGTATGTAATACGATGTAATATATACAAGTATACCAATCCAGATAATAAAAAATATTAATAATTAATATTAATAAATTTATATATAAATAATAACAATTATTATATAATAACTAGCTGATCCGACAAACGTTGTTTGTCATACAAATTATTTTTAGAGAATATTTTGCTAGAAAAAAATAATTTATTAAATTTAAGTCTATAAGGATGTGGTATATAAGTGGAAGAGGTATGGAGTGCTGTGAACAGTGA
>NW_020273067.1:0-12010 GCF_003268045.1 Sipha flava
TGGCTTTAAGTTCATCATATATTCGTATTCATTGGATTACATTTTACATCACTAATTGAAATTATATTAACAAATTACATTTAATTCCTTTCTTGGTTCTATAACTTATAAGTTGCTAAGTAAATTGATAGTGTACTAAAAAAATACACGTCTTACTCGTCATATGGAGTGGGCTACCTCCAAATATTTCCATATAAGTCTTATGTATGTTTACATAAATGTACACCAATGTTTAATAAACCAATATTACCATTTTAAACAAATAGAAAATTATTCGTTCACTGCAATATAACATAATATTATTATTTTTAAATAACGTTGTCAATTCTTTTATTTATTGATTTACCAATTTAGTTAATCTTATTTATCCGATTTCAATTGAATAAAAATGTATTCATTCGTTACACCATTGATTTTATAATAGAATTATTATTATTATAAAATCAATGGTTATACCAACTTCATATAATTTTTATATGTTTTTATTGTTATTTTATATGTTTTGTATTTATTATTATATGTTTATTTGTCATTTATTTTAATATTTGAAACGATAACAATATTTCAGTTAGTAATCAATAAAGATATAGATATCTTACATTCGTTTAATTTCCAAATTTTCACCATCTGAAATTGCAAATCACTATCGAACAAGTTTTAAGAAAGGTTAATTAACTCGAAGTTAGTAGAATAAAACTGCCCTATATTTTTTTACCTCCATAACATAGTCGATTTATAAGAGGTTGCCCATAGGACGATTTGAATTAATCCTTTTTATATATCCTTATAAATGTTATATGTTATTATTTTTAATCAATGTTATAATTCATAATTAATTTATCATTAAGTTTAGATGACAAATGTATTAGAGATACTCAAAAAAAAAAAAAATTGGAAATATCTTGAATTTTGTTGGGCTTAAAAACAATTTTGATGATTTTTTTAACGATTGCTTTCTATAAAATCAATTTTGTAGATAAATTCGAGTTTTTTAAAAAAAATTTCAATCTATTACATAATTGTTTTATATAATTATTTCTTACCAAAAATATTAAATTGACTGAAAAAAATATCCCCAATTTAAGGAATTGTATTTCAAACGTTAAAATTAAAGGTATTGTATTATTATGTATACGTAATAAAAGTGTACGATTAGATCGACACTATCATAGTGACATCAATGTAAATATTACTTATATAACTATATACAAAGTTAGTTTTTAGTTATGACTCATGAATATCTGTTTAACTATCAAAAAGTATCCAATATGAAAAAATGCTGATATATTGTTAGCATGTGCGGCATGCGGTAGACCTTTATAGTAAACATATAATCATAAAGATTTTCCAGGTACAAAATTGAGCTCTTTTTGATACACCGACAAACATGCCGCAAGCACTGAATAATGAATATACAGATATAGGTATTAATATATGCAATGCTATATCTCTCATAAGGTTATTCATAAAGTTGTTAATGCATTTTATATGAGTTTTATTATAAATATTAAATACTATTCTATTCAGTTTCTTCATAGGAATAATACGTAAGTACCTAAGTATACAATTGCCATTTATATATATATATATTCGAAGTTTATTTAAAGTACTTAGATATACTGTAGATATTATAAGGAACAGTTGCGTACACAAAAGTTGTGTTTGGGGTTCAAACCCCTCCCAAAATTCAGGAAAATTATTGAATATATTTATATATTTATATATATATATTAATTTAATTATAATAAAAGTTATATATATATATTATACAATTATGAAAATTTACAACCTAAAACCCCTCCCAAAATATGTTTTGTGTACGTGTCTGATAAAGAATTATCTTATGATAAATGATACATTTGAAGTGCTCTGGTATCATGAAAATCACTTGAAAATAATTGTGTATTTAATTTTATGTAAACTATCTGTAAAATTCATAAATATCTTGTTGTAATTACTTTTAATATTTAGAAGGGTAAAATAAAATAAAAATATTGAAATATCATCGTTTTTCACGGGAAATGTTTAGTTAATTATTTAGTAACCAATTTTTATTAATCAAAATATTTTTATAATACGTATATGTTTATGTAGAAAAGTTTTAAAACGAGTCCTGTATATATGTATTGAAAATCTGAACATACTATGTTTATTTTATTCTAACATGGCTACATAATATACTTTTAATACCTACATTCATACTCGTACTAGGTTATATTTATCATATCAATAAATAAATTATATATTTTTACTAATAAATGGATTGTATCTCCATAAAAATAAATATGTATAGGTACAGGGAATTTACTCGTATTCACTTTTATTTATTTATTATATTATATACCTCGTTGCTTTTATTAATAGTATTATAAACTATAAATTAAGACATAAAAAATTGTATAGATGATTAAAGGTAACTTATATTATTACTAATGACTAATGATAATAATAATAAAAAATTATAATAATTAATAATAAAAATAATAAAAATTAGATCAGCTAAATAATTTCGTACAAAATTGTAGGTTTTTACAAATTTTAAAAATTGATTTAAATATAATAAGCTTAAATAATTTAACTAATGTACTACTTGCAGATTAATAAAATTAAAATAATTTTTGTAAAAATGTTTTACCAAATGTATGAATAAATGATGAACTATTTTAGATATGTTAATCCCATAATACGTTTATGTATTAAACAATATTGTTTATATTTTTTAATTTTAATTTTAAAAGCCTTCGCATATATATACTAAGGCTTAACAGTTATATTACAACAAAATATATTATATTTAATTTTCCTATATTCTTAATTTCTTATAAAGGTCATCCATTGTAGGTTTCTATTGGTTGTATACTTGAGTAAAGCTTATACAGTGTGTAAACGCTAATTGAAAACACTCAATATCTTTGCATAGAGCCTTTTAATTTGAACCCTGTTATTTTTATTTTCATTGCATAAAATTACCCATTTTAATGACCTTTCAATTTTTAAAATCTGACACTATAATTTTTTTTCTTAAATGAAAATCACCTATTTTAACCAATAATTATTATTTGTATAATTTTTTAATACATTTTATTAATTTTACCTACCTCCTAAGTCCAATATTAACCACCAAGTTACAGCAATTTAACAAATAAACGATAAAATGTGTGCATTTAATTGATTTAATTGATATATTGGAATCTATTAATCATTAATAACAAATTTAATTTGTATTTAAGTTATAAGTTTATTTTGTTATTTATTAATTTATTATTTAAATTGTTCAAATTTTTGTCTACTTTGAACAAAACATGATTTAGCACGCTGATGAATAAATAATTTATGCTAACTACTTGTAATTTTACTTACTATATTTGTTATATTATAAGTACTATAATAATAAACGCGTGTAATAATATATACTTAAAAAATACATTATGAAATATATTATTTAGCTAATAATGTATACATTTTTAATTTTTTAATGAAATTAGTTCGTATGTTCTTGATTTAGTATTTTAAACATAACCAAAATATGCTCTAAGTCCATTTGATGTCATAATGTCCGGGAAACGTCTTTTGTGTTGAATGTTGTCAAGAATCATTGGTTCAGTATTAGTTGATTTTTTTTCTTTCTGCTCTACATGTGGAGCATTGATGGTATGCTTCACATGACGTCTTTGAGTTCGCATGTGGTACATTTTTGGAGTCCACATTAACATAGTGTAATTGTCCTAAAAGTTAAATTTTCAAAATTATATGGAATATTTATTATAAGAAAAAAAGATTAAATTATTTATTTAATTCATGTCCGTCAATAATTGAAATATGTTCTAAACTATGCTATTTTAATTTAAACACTAACGTGATTAGTATTTATTAAACCTATTTATTAATAAATTAGTTAATTTTAGTATGTTTGTTTTAAAAGATAATTTATTAATAAATAATAATATTTTTTTATACATATATATATAAATACGCCTCGACTATTAATTAGCGTTTCTGAGTGAACAAATTACATTTTGTAGGTTTTACAATACATCACAATCAATGTTGTATAAACAATATTTATTATGATACATTAAGTATAATATTGTGTATGTAACATTATATGCGATGTATCTGAGTATTCCAGTTATATTTTTTGAAATAAAGTAAATAGGTTAGTCTCTTTAAGCAGTTCCAGAGGTGACGATGTTCTTTCTGTGTTTGGTGCTAGTATTTCACAATGATTGTTGGGGAGCATTTGTTTTTTTCTGGAGTTTTTTGTCAGGAGGCATTCGGTTAACAGGTGGTTAACAGTAGATGTGGTGTGCATGAGATGCATACACGTTATTCTTTTTTATTCATTAGATGTTCTTGTGTGTATAATGTGTGGTCAATTCGTAATCCATTTATTATGGTTTGATGTCTGCGTGGAAGTTACACGTCGTGCACCCATGGGAGGGTGGATGATTTCATTTCTCTCAGCTTGTTGTTTTAAACTAGTCTCCATTCTTGTTTACATCTTTGATTAAGTTAAGTATTTATTTGGTGTTTATGGGTTTTTATATTCCAAATCTCAGCTGGTTCTTTGGTTGCCTTTTTGGCCATCTCGTCTGCAATTTCGTTTCCAGGGATATTATTGTATCCAGGTACCCAGAGGAATCTAATGTCTTTTTTGGTTTTAAATAGTATATTTAATATTTAGATACAAATGGGGTTGTTTTTTTTAGGATTATCTAAGTTTTTGAGAGCACTGAGAGAGTCACTGTATATGGTTGTGCATTGAATATCTGAGGAAGAAACTAATTCTGTAGCTTTTAATAGAGCTAGATATTCCGCTATATAAATGAGTTATGTATTGGGATCTGAAGTGTTGTTTGGGAGTTCAGCTGGATTATTGCGATAGCAGTTCCTCTAGTGTTTTTAGACGCATTTACATAAATTTCACGATGTATTGGTAGACTATTTTTTAGATTAATGAAGTTTGATTTTTAAAAATTGGAATCAGTTTCCTTTATTTTGTGTGAAGGTAGGTCGAAATAAATGAAATGGTTTAGTGTAATCCATGGTGGTTGTTCCAAGTCTTGGTGGTTGAGTATATTGTAAAAACAATATTGAGGTCAGCTGCATAGGTGGCTGTACAAATGCCAAGATTACTCAAATCGTTATTTTGGTATTGCTTGATTAATAATAATATTATTTTATATTACTTATCTAATAATTTTATAATAACTAAAATAATGTAATAATGACTGTATACAGTAAATTCTTCCAGTGTAAGACTTAGTCATAATATTTTAATCAATTTTCATATTATCATTTCTAATTCAATAATTAATTTCCTAAGTGTACTTTCCATTTCTTGGAAAATTAGCATAACCTTTACCGTTTACTATTTGCCATCACTTCTAAAATCCAACTTTATCCTTCTTTGCCCACCTTCATTCTCTCTCTGTACACCACATCTGATACCAATTATACTTTATCCTTAATTCTCGATTACTGATTACTTTCTCTTTCATAGCTAATACTGGCTTGCAAATTTAAATCGTATTATTAATCTACTTTTGTAGTTTATCTATGATTTTTGTCCTTTTTACTCTTTTTTTCTGTACCAGTGCTATACATTCTAATTTAATGAATTATGTCGCTAATTTTCATTATTATCCAAATAAAAGCTCTTAAAAAATATATATAAAATATTTTTATAAGCCCTTACCGTGTGGTTTTTCATTTTGATATAATAAAATAATTGTAGATATTATTACTATTTGGTTCTTAGTTATTAATAATAATCAAATACGTAAATTATTCAATTAATTTTATTGTGAAAATAATACTCTTTATTTTATGTCAAAAAAACTATGGATACTAAAGTATAGTACACAAAACTCCAAAATAAAAACAATACTTTTCATCATATAATGACCATATTATTATTATTATTTGTATTGGTATTTTAATCACTAAGATGTAATATGGTATAATAAAAGCATTTAATGATAAAATATAAGCATTTTAATAATAAAATATTAATAAGAAATGTTATAATTTTACTTTAAGAATAACAATAATTATATTTTTTTTATGGTGAAATAAAATTTTTTAAAGTTTATAAAATAGAAAATATAATGGCAAATAACAAATAATAAAATTGATTAATTCAAACTTAGTATTTTAATTATAATGTTTTATTGAGATTTACAAAAAACCTATGAGTATATTTTTTTTCAATTAAATGTAAAAACTGTACTATTTTTCTCTGCAACATAGTATTATAATAAAAAGTTTTTACAGATAACTTTATTTTTAAATTTTTATTTTTTATCACTGAATAGAATTTAATAATTTCTCGAGGAAGCTGAATTTTTTTGAATCTATAAAGAATACAGATACAATAAAGACCAAAAAAATAATTCTTGTATTATAAAAACTGTTTATATTATAGAATGCGTTATAAAGTAACAATTCTAGTGAGTTTATTATTATATTTATTTATAAACGCTCGAAAGGCGAAATATCACTACATAGAGAATATAATATACGTAATAGGATCAAAAAGTTCTCATAATTTTATTTTTTATATTTATATAATTTAAACTTAAATTAACTTAATTTCCTTCAAAATATCGTCCTTTTACACAGATACACTTACTCCTCCGCCTAACAGCTGGAATTGTCTTTGATATCCTCAATTTATATGGCCCAGAGATCTGCTATCATATACATTTTAATACCTTCAATCGTCACAAAATGTTCACCTCTTTGTCGAAGTTATAATTTCGGAAAAATTCAGAAGTCAAATGGTTTCATTATCTGAATAAAATCATTATCTGGTTAGTATGGGGATTGTGGATTTGTGAACATTTTTTAATCAACTAAAATTGCTAAAACGCTAAAGATAAGTGATATGGTGCATTATAGTGATTTGTAATGTATGTGTTATCATTTTCTTACATAAACTTAAAAATGTACAATAAAGATCACTTTTTATCCAAATATTGTTGTAATTTGTGTGTTGCTTACAGAACAGTACATTGACGACGAAGGGATGTAAAAATCACGTGAGTAATTTTTTTTTATGAAAAACATTTTGCAAGAGTCTGTGAAAAGGTCAAGATATAGTGGTGGTAATGGATCTAACCGGAACAATAAGTATAGAAAATAGTATAGGGTTAACGGTTCAGATTTCTGAATTCAATATTAAAAATGATGATTTTAGTGCATGGATAGAAAGATTCAAATTATTTATGTTATTAAATAAGATAAACACGCATAAGAAAAAATTGATGTTTCTTACACTTTTGGATAACGATGGCTATTCATTATTAAGAGATCTATCGATAAAGGTTATGATTTTTTAAAAGACTTGTTGTCTAATTATATTAATGTGAAACCCAACCTGCTGACCAAACGATATAAATTCAAAAAGAGGAAGCAAGGATCTGATGAAACGATACACCAGTTTTGTTACATCTCTGAAAAAATTATCACAATTTTGTGAATTTGGTGCAAACTTGGACGACTCTCATATAGACTAAGTAGCTTATGGTATTAAGAATATCAATATTAAAAAGCATTTGTTGTCTGAAACGAACTTGACATTTAAAAAATGTGTGGAGCTATGTTTATCAGTGGAAGCTGCAGATAAGGATGTATCAAAATGGGAAAATCAAGAGTTGAACTATCAGAAATTTATGAAGACAAAAAGCAACAAATCAGTCAAGGACTGGAGCAAAGGAAGACAGAAAACTGAAAAAAAAGAATCATTGAATCACAAGGGTTTGTCTGGCAAGATTGTATGTTTTTGCTGTGGTGTTGTTGATCATACTAAACCAGATTGTAAGTATAAATTACTGGTATGTTCAAATTGTTCCAACGTAGGACACTTAAAAAAGGTTTGTATATTTAAAAAAAATAATGTCAACTTATTGGAACAAGTAAATAGTAATTTAAATGATGATTTTGGCGACTTAAATATTATGGATAAAATATACCTTTTAAATTCTGTTGATTGTAATTTAATTGCCATTTAATATTCGTATACACTTGAACAATAAACATGGAATTTATAATTTTACAATCCATAAATTTTTTTGGGGCAGCAAAAAGATACCCTTGCTATGCCACAAAAATTTCTGGGGTAGCAAAGATACCCCTTGATATCTCTTAGTGACGCCTATGTCGTGAGGTGTAACCGTCCGACAGTAGTGTTACGGTACCGTTACGCGCCCGATAAATCATCGAGCCGGCCGCACGAGATTCGATGCGCGTCAGAAAAATGTGTTATTCTGCCAAAAGTATTTAAGAAATGTAAAATTAAAGATCAGTAATGAATAAGATATGCATTATTTAACAATAATAATTTATTTCACATTTAGACAAACCAAAATTGTATAATAACTAAATAATAAATATTGAACAAAACCTCAATATTTAAAAAAATAATTCAAGTAAAAAGCAACTAGAATATACAATACAAAACAGTATAAATCAAGTTAAACAAAATTAAGCTGAATTTATATCAAGATATGTAAGCCTACTAGTGATGTCAAATAATAAACTTGATAATATTGGAAGTTCTGTCTTCAATTCCGAATCATTCATTACTTTGTCAATTCTAAAATATGAAACAAAAATAAAATAATAATTAATAAAATATAAAATGCAGAAAATTTATATTATTGTATTTACCCCGATAAAACCGAATCACTTAATAACAAGCCTTTCGTAACAAATTTGTCCAAAAGTATACCAGCCTTATAGCGAATACTTTGATTTTCATTTAGTGTTATAAGTATCATGGAAGCAACGAATGATACTTGATCATAATGTATCCACGAGTTGATATTATTTAACATATGTACAATTTCCTGTGAATATTTTTAAATAAATAAACATGAGGTGTAATCAACAAGTTATTGGTATTGTAATATATAATATTATAAATTGTAATTGTTAAATAGTTATATATTTTAAGATATTTATATAAAAAAAAAAAGTTTAATATTCGTCCGAAATAGATATTTCAAAGAAGTAATTTAATTATTTAAATCATTGCTATTATCAGGGTTCGCCAACATATTCAAACAAGTGAGCTACACTCGCAATTTTAAGTTTCTGATGTTCGATATCTCAGAAGTTTTAGTAGATTTGTTTGATGAGTAATAAAAAAACGTTGAATAATTATTTATTGTTTCTCTTCATAACAATAATCTAATAGTATTACAATAATCAAAATGTATTCATCTTATTTCATAAACACTATTTTGTACTTAAAATACTGATTATAAAATAAGTTAACCTACTACATACATTGATACTTTTTTCCTTGTCAAAATTATTAAGAACAACCATACATTCATCAATAATACACTGGGCCATTATAGTATATGATTTAAAGTCATATGATTTTTTTAATTGCTCCGGCAACTCTTCAAAGGAAATATGGTTCTTATTGTCTTCAATTAACTCAACAGGTTCTGTAAAATATATATATAAAATCATGATAAAAAATTTAAGTTATTTAAATAGTTATCAAAAATATATTAAATTAAAACTGCTCAAAAGATATCATGTATCTTGTTTATTATTTATTTTATTTGATAAAAATAAGATTTATGTCTTCGTTATGAAAACTTGAAGGGATCATTATTGCGAAAAGTTTTTCAAAAGCAATTATTTATTGCTGCATAAAAATTTATACTAATACAAAATAATCTAATTTTATGTCACATTCTAATATACAATTTGAAAGTAATGTTACAACTTTGTATAATTGCTAAACATATATAAAAGGCATAATTTAAAATTTTAAAATTTAAACTGTTGAATACATTATAATAAAACAAATATAAATAATTATACATGACATATTATAAAAACATTACTAAATCTTAAAACAATTTGTTAAAATAAATGCATAATATAGTAACTTAATAGTACATTTTTACTAATGAATAATAATATTTATACAGTATAATTTGCAAATTGACATTATTACCTTCATTTATCCAACCTTTTAAATTCAAGTTTTTTATTTTGAATATCAAAGACTTTAGAGTTGGTGAAATTTCTAGGGAGGCAGAATTTTTCATTTTAAATAATAAAATATGATACACTATGCTGTCCAAATTACGAGTCTAAAAAAATTAAATAAAAGATTATTTTTCTATAATTTCCTAATATTTTACTATTTTGGTTATTACTTTTGATAGTTTTTGTCCTGCTATTTGTAATATTATACATAAGCAATGCATGTTCAGATCATCTTCTACTTTCATTAATTCGTCAATGAACGCCAATATATTTTTTTCGGTAAAAGCCCCTTGTTTGAATAATTCACCAATAAATCTATAAAAATATTACTTTGTACAAGATATACAAACAATTAATTAATTTTAACTGTAAACATACTTGCAATGGGTTAAAGACCTATTATAATATTGGAAATAAAAATTATTCAATCTATCCTTGATGTTAGATGGTGTCTATAACAGATATAAAATATTTATATTATTTGATAATCAAATTAAAAATATATATATATATATATAAATTGGTGGAAAATGTATTTGAGTATAATATGGTTTTAGTCAAAGGCAAATTAGAATGGTTAATTTTGAGTAGCTTAGTTGAGTAATCCTCATCAAGTCAGTATACTTATTAGCTATTATTGTTAATTATATAATATATATTTGGGTAAATAGTATTATGTATGAATAAGACTTGATTTAAAATGATACAAAACAGTTTATTTATAAATATAAATTAACTATACAACTATCAACACTAAGATTCATCTTAAGCTTGATGTGACTTAAGACTAATATTTTTAATGATTACGGATTATGTTATAAAATCTAGTATAATCACAAAAATACTATTATTATATTAACAAAATATAACTAGTTACCATATTACTCTTCATAAAATTTTCTTTTAATATATGTACTTCTGTCTGAGAAGTACGAGTATAGTATGAGGTAAACATATCAAAGGTTTTTTGAGCTAAAACTTTCTGAAATGTAGTTTTATATTTATGAAGTTTGTTGAATGAAGCATCATTGGCCATGTATGCACATAACCGTGCATATAAAACTGCAGAATTGGGTCTATTTAAAGCCTAGATAAGTAAAACAAAAAAATGTAATAACTATTATAATTATTAATAATATTTACTTACCTGATAATAAATTATATCCACAATGTTTTCAAATATATAAATTGTTTTCATTGGTATGGAAATAATTGTTTGCGCCATTTTATCAAAATTGTTAATATTGATATGGCGGACAATTGATATTACCAAATTAAATATTTCCTAAAGTAAAACATATCTTAAGAAAAATATATACAACAGTATAATAAATTGTATTTTATAAACTTAAACATACAATACACATTTTTTGTAAGATTCAATAATTGTTTTATACATAATTAATATTATTAATATTAATATTAATATAATTATTATATAATTATTGCATCGAACTTAAAATATTTTAAACTATACAACATTGAATACTTACAACTGGTTCACAACTAGCTTCCATAGTTTTTATTAAATGAAAAAACATATTTGTTAAATGATAATATTATTTTGTATTGAATTATCGAATTCAGATGACTGTTAACTGACAATATCCGTATTAAATACACGAGAGTGTTGTATCTATATTTGTATCCAACGAGAGTGTTATTCGTGTTGGATACAAACATACGAGCTGGTCATATAGTAATTATTCGATGCAGCCTAACCTAACCAGCTAATATATTAAAAGGTACATTTTGAGTGTTAGGAAATACAATTATTTTTTTTTTTTAATTTAATTTGTTTAATTATATATTATAAGGGTTTTAAGATATTATCTCGTTAAAAATTGATTTAATCGTTCAATCGTTTTAATCTTGGAGAATAAATTTACTACTTGTATTTTAAGTATACATTAAATGTAAAACTATTTTATTTTATTTAATACTCAAAAAAATAACATTAGTTTGGAATCGTTAATAATCTATGTTTTAAATA
>NW_020273068.1:0-25615 GCF_003268045.1 Sipha flava
TTGGTTATCCTTGTCAAATGTATTCATGATGACATATATTGTATTAGTAAATTTACTAAATTCTTCAAATGTTGATAATACAATTATAATTGCACTGTATATGATATACTATTTCAGTCATTCCTGATAAACAAATTCACATTAATACTTTCATATTCTGAATTAAATTAAAGTATTTGATATTAAACTTTAATTCCACTAACTATTAATAATCATTAATATCAAATATCCCTGTCAGATGAATGCATAAAGATACCTTACATATTTTGAAGTATCTAGATCATTTAAAATTAAATTTTAAATGCACTAACTATTGATGATGATTATTATCAGTTATCCCTATCAGATAAATAAATGGTGATACTTTATGTAGTCTGAAATATATACAGATTATATCTGTGGAAATAATCTAAAAAAGAACAAAACATAAAATAAAAACATGATTATGCTTTATATCAGTTATCCCTGTCAAATAAATTCATTATGATACTATTTATATTATAAAATTTACTTCATTCTTCAAAATTTTGTAACACAACTGTAAATGCACTATGTATGATGAATTTTTTCAGTTATCCCTGTCAGATCTAAAACATGGTGATTATTATGTTTCTGAAAATAGTGTATTTTATGTATTATTCTTATGGCGTGGATTTTTTTCCTTCAAAACAGCACTTCTCCACCTGTCCCTGTCGTGCACCAATTTTCTTAATGGTCCAATTCTTCAATTCCCATTTCTTTTAGGTCTTTAATTAATGTATGTGTATTATATTTATTATTGTATTATTATATTCTTTTGTTATATTTATAATTTTTATTAAACTTTTATGACTACAGATAATTGCTTACATTTTAGGAGATGCTGTGGATCTAGAATTATAGTTCAAATGTCTACTGGAAAGCGTCGCCCTAAAGATAGATCACCTGATTATAGGTAAATATTTTAATTTTTTTTTAATTTTTAAAATTACTGCTATTCTATTATATTATTTTCTACTTCGGACATTATATTTATAAGACTAAGGAATTTAATAACTGAAGGGTTGTAGGGATACATTAAACTACACTTATTGTGTATATTTATATATAAATACATAAATTAATATATTTTTTTTTAATTAATGAGTATAAAAACTTTTGGCAGGTTATTTATTATAGATTCAACTCTAATGCATTCATCATCACCACAACTACCATCACCTTTCAACACAGTACTACCAACTTGAGCCAGCAACCAACAACAGGGGGGTGTGAACTTCTTAAATCCCAAATAGGAATTATAATACAAATTTGTTTTTAATTGTCAAATCCCATGATTTATTGCAGTACCAAAAACAACGAAATAGCATTTGAAATTCATCTTAGCTACTACAATGTGTTTGGAACATCTACGTTTTTCATCACTCATCGTTTTTCGGGTTAACATTTTATGTATTAAAAATATAGTAACTTTGGATATATTTTAATTGAGGTGTTAAAAAAAACTTCTTTTATCTATAATATTGGTTGGATCATATTTAATCCTTTATTGTAATGAAATAAATTTTAAAGTAAAACCTCTATATTATGGATGCTTATGTATTATATATATTTGATTAAAAATGAGACAGTTTATAATAAAATATTTTTAATTTGGTTTTTTTTTTTTTTTTTTTTTTTTTTTCATGAAATTTTCATTAATTGGAGGTTTTACTTGAAATGATTTTTACTTATAATATTTAATTAATTTTAGACGATCACCGCCACCACGTCGTTATCGTTCACAGTCAAGAAGTCGGTCACCTATTTATAGAAGTAGGAGATCTCGTTCAAGATCTTATTCTAGAGGAAGATACTAAACATGTAAATCTTGAATAAAATTTTATAAAATTAGTTATAAATATATAAAATTTTAAAATATTTTTATTTGTATTTTTTAAAATAGGTAGAATATTGAATATGAAACTCATGACAGTTTTTGCAACTCAATTTCTACTCTTGAATTAATTGATCAAGCAAGTTTGACATGTGTTAAGTGATTAACCTTCTATTTTTATTCAATAAGTTATCATATGTATTTAATTTGAATGGTTTTTTTTATAGCTACAGAGTATTAGTATTTAATTATGTTTAATATTGATGTCCTTACTATTAATAATTCAAATTACTATTGTATAATTTATTAATACAGTCATTAAAATGCATGCTGTGATTTTTTTCTTTTATTTTTATTGAATCATTTATTGTCATTTAGTATTTTGTATTTCAACTAGCACTATAAAAATTGTAAATCATTCAAATATTTATTTTCTATTATATTATTTTCAAATTGAAGAATAATTTAAAACATTGTTTTCTATATTTAAGTATAATTTAGATTGTACATAAAGTAATATTTTTCATACGACCAAAATAACATTAATCTTTCTAAATAAAACATATTGTCATCACACGTCAAATTTACAGACTTCTGATCAAGATACTAGTTTATAAATATATATATATATATATATGAGTAGTTATACTCATACATAGTTATACTATACATAATACATACATTTGTTACCAAACTATGCTTTGCAGCGCCCTTGGAGTTCTGCAATTGTTTTTCAAGGGCTTTGTTTGTTTTACCATAAAAAATGTATTAAGGTTGTGTCACTATTGCGGTTGCACCACATGATTTTTTTTTGTGAGTACTATCACGTGTATTTATGGAACGCGACACACTTGGGTATTTCAGTATTTCATCCGTTGCATGTCTCGGTTTGACAGCAGCGCCGCTCATACTATTTTTGACCGCTCAAAATAAAAACCCATGGTTTGCAATCATGCACCACACTACAGCGGTATCAACACGCGTTTTCAGTGTACAATAAGTCCAAAAACTAATCAAATGATTGAATGGACATCCTGTAATATTCAAAGAACTTCTGTGGATACGGTCTTAAGCTCAAATAACATTTTTCAAAAAGCTCATTGTCTTTTATTAAATGGATGTAACCAAAAACTCTCTTTTCTTAGAAAATGTAAATACCTAAGAGATTCTGCGATTGATATCACTTGAAAAGAACACATATAGTAATTGTAATCCATTCTACACAATTAAATAACTATTCAAATAGATAATATTAAATGACTATACTTGAAATTAATTTACTAAATTTATTAGTGTTGACTTATAAATGAGGTAATTAAATATAATAAGGATATTTTTTTACAAATTAAGGTTATATTACTTGCATTTATAATGTATATCAATCTTGTGATATTTTAATTTATATTATAATCACTGTGGACAACGAAAAATATACAACAGAGCGTTAAACCACTTTGTTGTGTGGTATAACAAATTATACCTAAAATAATTTTTGTTTATTTACGTTTTAAAGGAGAGGTTTTTCGTCGACAATTTTTGTCTCCTTCCTCATCCTATGAATATTTCCAATCTTAGAATATTATCTGAGATGAAAAAAAAAATTAACCAATTTATATTATTGTTCATCAACATAAAATAGGCTATGTAAAAATCTTATGCCGCCCGAGGCCATCGCGCCCTCTAGTCCCCCTACCCCTAATACGTTACTGGGTTCAACTATGATAGTGTAACACGACCTTTAATATTACAATTATTGATCATTATTTAAAACAATGAGCATATTTATTTTTATGATACTTTTACATTTATAGACCGTCCAGTGAGAGAACCCAACTACTTCGCGTATGTGAAATTCCGCCACCACGGGGCAACCGGTGTTAACCGATAGTGGTCGTCAAGCGCGACGCTCGGGCTGGTAGTGGTGGGAAAGCCCAAAAATTGACGGGTTTTGATCGCCGCCCAGTTGCGTTCTCTCACTGGACGCAGTGTACACTCAATATTAAAATCATGATGATAAACTTTTTTAATTTTTGATATGTTTTCACATTCCAGTTATTAGCCGGCCAAATATATTATATATACATATATTTAATATACATTCTCGTTTTGAGTTTCCTTCTAAACTCTGTTTCAAAAGAGAACATACATATATATATTTAATTTAATTTATATTTTAACTCAATACCACAATAATTTATACATTGAACATAAATATATCTATATACAATTATGGATACAAATATACGTATAACTAGGGATGCCTAGTTTTCAAATTGTCCACATTACATTATTAATTACAATAAAACCTTATTACATTACCGGTGGCATATTTTCAAGGGAAGGGGGATCCTGGGCCTTAATTTAACAATATTACTATACATAAACATAGAATTATTTTTAATAACATTCATAAAAATTATGAAAAATAAATTAGAATTTATTTTAACAAAGTATACATAATATTTGTTGTACTAAATTTATAATAGTTAGTATCTGGGGAAGAAATCAAGACTATATCAAAAGGTTAAATATTCAAATCGTAATTTAGTAACTATGATTATTTCACCATAAATATTTTTTTCATGTACTGATTATATATTTTCTTATATTGTTTTTCGCTCAATTTATTTTTATTTTTCTTCGATTGTTTCAAATAATGTAAATACATATACTTATAATTTATACTACTCTCGAATCTCAACACTTCTTTGTCATTTTCTGGATTTATCAAAGTACTTACTACTCTTGGTATCGATTGAATTTGATTTACAACGCTATTAAAAACTGAAGGAACTATATCTTCTGAGTCTTCATCTAAATCTGAGTCTGTTTCTTTAACGAATGACAAACTGTTTTTTTTCTAAATACTTTCTAAACAAATAAATTAAAAGGATAATAAATTAATTTAGTAAATAATTAAATTGATAATTAAAAAACAATAAATATAATATGACTAGGTCAGAGTTAACTAATGAGCTAACCATTTAAAATTTTAATTTTAGTGTCCCAAAGATTCCTCGGGGGATAACGGGACAAAGATGCGAAAACCCGGACTGCCCCTTTTAAAACAGGACGTATGGTCATCTTAGTGTTATATGATTACGACTATGTATCTTATATCCATCCTACAAATCGATCTAATAATGCGATAATATTTCAGAAACTAATCTGAATTCGTTATAATGTCTACTTGAGATCGGACTCACACGACAACATTTTTATAACGATATAACTATATGACAGTAAACTGTCAACGTACGAACGATTATTTACATTTATGTCGTACACTTTTCTAATTTTCACATCATAAGTCTTGTAAAAATTCTTGTGCCGATCTGAACATGTCCAAAACAAGTGTCAACAGTGTGATTAATAGACTCTTTGCTGTTTTGAGGAATCAAAACAATGAGAGTTACAGTTTGGTGTTTGGTTTCTAGTATTTTTAAAATTATTTTATTTTTATAAGCTTTAAAATTAAAACATCAATTATGTCATCAAGGTTAAAAAAAATGGGATTTTATGGATATCCCCTCAAACTTCGAAAGATATAAAATTATTCTTATCTTTAGAATCCAAAACATTCAAAATATAAGGATAATTTGGTGAGGAATAAAACACTTCACTATATGCACCATAAAATTTCTTTTTTTGAAGCCATTAGCGTTCCCACTCACTTCTCACCTTTTTTGTTTTTTTACTCTAATTTTCTATAACAATTGGTTTATGCTTCGATACCATAGTTTATATTGATGAATACAAAATACAAAATATAAGACACCATAATTTTAGTAATTAAGTACAACTGCGCACTATAAAACTAGTTGTTCAGCTTAGTTTTTTAGCTTTAGTTGTTAGGCTGTCGTTTGTATTCAGAAATATTTTAATTTATCGTGTGAACAATCAAGATATTTCTGTTGCTACAATTCTATAAATGTCTGGATTATTTTAAATATGTTTGTGTGTCATTACATCAAGTGTAGCAACATTTATATCACTAGTGTTCGTGCCATATAATATATTATACATATTATGTCATACAATTTAAAATTTTCATAAAAAAACTGTCATCGTGTAAGTCCGGTTTAATATATGGTACAGTGAAATGATACGCATACGGTTGTACGAATATTGTTTCTAAAAATAGCTTGGGAGCTAAACTAAATTCGTCCCATTTATATTATATATAAATAATTTATTAAATAATACAAAAAATGAAAAAAAATAAAAAATATTATTATTTATTAAATAATTTTTTATTTATTATATTATCGATTAAAGTGATTAATGAATTTAATTGAATGTATGTTCCTAAAATGTAACGTAACATATGTTGCCGAGAAGCAACGAGTAAGGAAGCACCCAAGACACCAATTAATGAAAAAAAAACTCTTGATCATTGGTTAACCCATTAACACCGGAGCTTTTCTCGTATAAATTAATTTATTTTTCATAACATTTTCAGTATTTTGTATACTAAAAATAATATGACAAGAAATTTTGAATCCAAATAAAAAAAATCATATTTTATAGGTACTATAGGGGCATGCACAACAATCGGTAGTAATAATATGACTCACCTGGAATTCAGCACAAACTCGGAACAGGGTTGTTCGATACCGCAGTAACGCTTCGTTCTCTCTTCGTCCACGTCTCTATCATGATTGTCAACGGCTGTCACTGCCATAACGGTAACCGTGTGATCAATCAAGAGGTGCTTATACCGGGAGAACCACTCGAAGGTATCGGGCTCGAGCAGCGCGTTCAACCGCGCATCCGGCAGGCCCAGGGTGCGAGTGAAAAACGTCTTACATACTTTCACTTTCATTTTGTCGTCCAGCCAGAACTCCGTGGTCTCCTCGATGATGTTGTCTTCCACGTCCACCGTCCGCTGCTTCAGTTCAATGCACTTGCATAGGTACAAGTTGTGTGCGACCCGTGCTTCGACCACGTCGCGGAACTTGTCGTACGCCTCCCATCGTTCAGTCTCCGTCACGGTTGCCACGCAATCCAAATCGCAGTCTTCGTCGCAATCCGCGTCCAACATTCTATCGTACAACGCCACCAAGTCTACGTTGAACAACACCGGATCCGGAGCAGCTGTATATAACATATGATGGATACACACGTACTGGCAATGGCGTAATTCGAAAAAAATATCAGGGGTGGCAAAAGTTTCTCAGGATGCACCAACATTATAAAACAATGTTTTAATATAATCATATTATTATATTCTATTAATACAGTCAACTCGCGGTATAACGAAGTTCGATAAAACGAAAATCTCGATATAACGTATAAAACTGTCGGACCCTTGAAAACCTCGTGCTATAACGAAAAATCAAATGTATTTTGGTCCCCTCGATATAACGAAGATTTTTTGGCTAAAGTTCACGCAATGTAACAAATTTTTACAATTTTGGAGATTGATACAGCACATTTTACGAGTTTGTTTCGGCCATTCTTATGCGATAAGATAATGTTCATCTATCGTTTATATGATACACGTCTGTTAAATGTAAATTGTATTAAATATAAATAAAAATTTTGAATAAAGCTGATGACGAAGAGCCCCCCCGTAAGCTCGAATGAAGCAAAATTAGGTCTCCGTGCGGTCTTAAGTTTTTTACAAAGACATGATATTGACGACAGTGTATTTTGTAATATTCTAAATTTGAACAACACTATTAATCGCGTAAGCGCAAATGGATACACACAAAAAAAATCCTATTTTTTTAAAAAATAAATATGTATGTATGTAATAAACAAAAAATGTATGAATGTATCTAATAAAATATTTAATAATAATCTCATATTGTATGTAGGTATGTAATTATAAAAATCTAATAAAATTTAAATTTTCTTATAAATATCGTTTAAACAGATTTTGTTGATTTATGCTTTTGATATAATGAATTTCGATGTAACGAACTTTTTGATCGGTCCCTTGAAGTTCGTTAATTCGCGAGTTGACTGTATAAAGTACATCATAATTCTATATAATTCTTCTTATATATAAATACAAGTTATATATAAATTTACAACTATAATATACAACTATAAATTTAAATTTTTTATAATTAATATATAGCCACAAACAATACTGAAATTTAAATTTTAAATCACATAATCTTTTATAATTATAATATAACTACAACCGATATTATAGCTAATATCTTATAATTTATTTTTAAATTTAGAGTTCTGTCGTCGTATTATTCTCGATGTTATTATCATCTCAATTTTCTCATTCTCCAGCTTTTTTTATTTCTTAATTATTTAATTAAATAATTCCTTATTTTCATTTTTTACTATTTAGCAATAAACCATAAATATGGAATTTTCAGGGATTGCATAATAATACTTTTGCAACCCATACATTATATTTGGGGTCGCAAATGCGACCCCCCCAATTACGCCACTGCGTACTGGTGACAATCTATTTGCTTATATTATTGATGTTAAGTAATTTTTGCAATTCATTATTTATTTTAGTGTAATTCCAGTGGCGTATTCATAACTTTTGTATTAGGGGGAATCATTTGCAAACAAATCATTAATTTTATCATTATTTTTTTTTACGTTTCTTACGTCCTCACACTAATAACATTATTTTATAACATTTAAAAAAAAGTTCTAGGGGAGGATTTGAGCCCCACATCTACCCTTGTATATGCTACTGTGTAGCTCGATGGTAATTATTATTATACACGTCTACAACCCATATCCCACGCAACTTTTGCATTTTTTTAACTTTACTGATCCATTTTTTGGTCCTACGATTTTAAATTCGTCGATTATCTAACAAACAGTAATTCTCACTATTTTGACTATTTGGCGATATAGGTTTAAGTTAAATATATTTTAATGTAAGGGAAGTAAATTGATGCTCTTTTTAAACAAAAAAAAAACTTAAAGAAGGAAGATTTTTGGACCAATAAACAACGGAGAAATGGGGCAGATGAGAACAAGGTAAGTAACGAGTTGGAGAGAATCATCTTTGGAGGATTTTTAATAGAAACCTGAAATAGTTAGATGGAGGATCGAAATGAAGAGCACTAATGGAGAAGATTTAAAGGTTGGATGTGTAACGATTGTCTTGATTGACCTATAGACCTTAAAAGAAAAATTAGTTGTTTTTAAATTTTAATAATGTTAAAATATTTTCAGCCATTTCTACTTTTATATTACATTACAATTACAAAATGTTATTACGAATACATATTGAAGATATATTGAAATTTTGCATGTTATCGTTAAGCATTATTCTTTTATACGATATTTGGTTATGATGCTCAAACAATTATAATAAAAATCAACTCTGAAACTAATACTCTCAAAACCATTTATAGTGAAATTAGAGTTAATAGGTACTTATTCATTATTACTTATTTCTAGAGCCCGGATTTATATGCATTTAAAAAGTGTCAAATATGATGCAAATATGCAAAAAAAAAAATGGCGATATATATATATTTCAAATCATTTAAATCAATCTAAAACTTTTATGAAACTTAAAAACGATAGTACAAATAAAAAAAAATAAAAATAAATATTTTAAATCATTTGAAGTTACCTACTCTCAAAAAAACTAATAGAAAATTACACCTACAAATCTTTTAAAATACTATTTTTGAAACTTAATACCTATAAAGTCTATTTGTGCTCTATTCGAGGCGATTACAAAATTAACTGTAAATTAAAATAGTTAAATTATTAAAAAACCCAAAAAACCCATTAAATATACATTTTATATGCATTTATGAACAAATATGCAATAACCCTTGAAATATGCAAAATATGCAATATAAAATTAGGTATTAAATTCGGTGCGATATGAATCGTGAACATTTTAAACCTCTATAGACGTGCATACACTTAGTACAAACAAGGAAATACATTTAAATCCGGGCTCTACTTATTACCTATGTTAAATTTAAATAATCGTTCGTAAAAAAATGATTGAAAATTATTTATCACTCATAGACAATAAAAAATATATCCACATTGTTGTATATAGTCAATGTCCAATAGGAAGCAATAAAGTAAATGTATTAAAATTAATTAAAGCCTCACTTGTTAAATCAATTTTTTTTTTCCATAATACCACACAAAAAACCAAAAAATAAGAAGTTTTAATTCTGTACAAAATGTTATATTGTATAATCTTCCTAAATATACGTTTTATATCCATAGGCGTTATACAAAAGACTAACTAATATCTAGCTATGGTACTGGCCTATCTTACAAATCTTGTATATGTAGTCGTGTAGACCAGTGATTCCCAAAGTGTGTTCCGTGGGATAATCTCAAGAGTTTCGTAAGATATGCATGTGAATAGAGTAGTTGGTATATTGAAAGTAGTAGAGTAGGACACAAAAATCATGAGCTGTTTTTAAAACATTATTTGGAGTATTTGTTTTTCAATAAATAATTGAAAAATTGGGTAAATTTGAGTTTGAAACATTGAAGTTCAACAAAACTCAAACTATTGCCTAAGGATTCTGTTGTCGTAAAAGTCTGGGATACACTAGTGTAAACTATCAGAGAAACTCTATTGGTGTAGTCCATAGATTCAACTATTAAGTTTTATAATATATGATTTATGATTGTATTATAAGTTATAAACAAGGTGGTTATAAACACAGAAACCTATACTAAACGTTTAATATATTATATATCCGTGGTTATAAATTATATGTATACATTTTATATTAAGCTTATGTTTATTAATTTCAAGATTCGTTTGAATATTGTGATTAATTATTGCGATAATTATAATAAAATTTTCGGAAAAATAAAGTAAAAAAAAATCCTAGTTTTTGGAAAATAAATAATAGCATATAATAATAATTGAAATTATTATTATTTATTTATCTTAAGTTTCAACTATAATGGTTATAACCATAAACCTTATATTTATGAGTATTATACTCAGAGCCGTGTCAAACATTTTAGCGCCCCAGGGTAAAATTTTTTCTACAGGGCCACTGGGAACAGGTAATATATTGAGTGTAAATAAGGGCGCGCCCCTTACTTTTAAAAAACTACGGCGTCCGGGGGCAATTGCTCCCTTTGACCCCCCCCTTAACACGGCCCTGATTATACTACTCATTATACTATGAGTATAAGGTCTATGTTTATAACTTATCAGCTATTAATTATAATAATACTGCGTTTTTAGAATATAAATTTATTTTGTTTACATAATGTTCTTAATTTATAGAACTAAAAAAGTTATATTACTCGCTGCCGAATCAAGCACAGAGATTATTTGCGAATAATTATGAACCAATGACTGTAAGATCATTGAAGCATAAGTAAGAAGATAACTTCATAAAAGATGTACAAAAAACCAATAATATATAAAATAAATAAACACAGGATTCATTGGCGCTACTAGGTCTGAATTGTAAGAGGAGTTGAAACCCCACAAATAAGTTTAGTCAATATAAGCATGGAGGCTTCTCCCCTATTCCCCCACAGCCCCATTCATCACAAAATAATTACTTCAGATAAAAACAAGCATAACATTTTACTATACACTAAATTATTAATAAATTATATAATATTGTACATAAAATATGACATACCTAGATTACAATTTACAGATTAAGATCTAACATTTTATTCTTATTGTTAGCTAAGAAATGTTCTAAGACGGTGTCACTGTTTAAGATATGGGTTAAATTTCTTTATATTCTATGCTATGATAATGTTAAATTTGAAAAATATTGTTGAACGTAGCCAACTGTTCTCATACCACACAGCAGAGAATGCTCTTTCACATGTTCACATAGGCGGCACTTAGGGAGGGTCATAAGAGGGAAGTTGCCTCCCAAACATTTTTTTGGGGTGGCAAATGTATACTTTTGCCACCCCCTCCCAAAAAAAAGTTAACGAAAAAATCAAGCGAATTATTGTTTTATTATTAATTTTTAAATTTTACTTGCCTTCCAATAGGCACATTTCTTATAGAAGGTAAAGGGTGGAATAAAAGCTTCTGAGAGGCAGTGATTGAAAAATGTATGTGGGGGCTGAAGCCCCCCCCCCCTTGAATCATCCCCAAGTGCCGCCTATGCATGTTTAACAAGTTATATAAGTTTATAAAGGTGTTAGGTTAGGTTAGGTTAGATGATACAATTTCAGCCATTTCCAAAGGTATCAACATTTGATTATCGGTAGATTGATTTTAAGGGGCCTTGCTATAGCATTTATTTAAGGAGCAACATTTAGGCAATTTCTAATCACATCGTCGCCACCCGAGGTCTGTGTTAGTTGTAAATGATTATTAGTGTATGTGTGGTGTCAATGCGTATACCACTTCTTTCCGCACCATAATCCAGGTAGTCGTTCATTGCAATCGTTATCGCAGTATGGTAATATTTGATAAATTGTAGTTATCAAAAATTAGGAATCCACGTTTTGATGTACAACAGTAATTAAAAAAAAAAATAACAGCAAATAGTTTGCAGTGCAATGTAATTCGTACTATTATTTCTAATATTTTGGTTCATGGTAGTCTCTTATTCCCTTTATGAAACCTTTGTGTTTTTTTTCTTTTCGATAAAGGAGTTTTAGTTTTAATTTTATATTTGGAATTCATTTTTTTCTAATTACAATAACTAAATAGTCTTTACAGAAACAAACAGGGCTGGAAATGGACCGGAACGCAGTTCCGGTACACGAAAAAAGTTTTTTAGCGTTCCGGTTCGTAAAAAAAATAACGACCGTTCCAGTACAAACAAATTTTTAGTGTACTTACCATATTTTGGTAAAATTTAAACATTTTGCAGGATTGTTCATTACAAAATATTTAATAAACGTCAAACGACCGTCATGCATAAGTACATTTATTGCTTATCTATACGATAATCGTCGTGGGCCGATAGTGTATTTTAGCTTTATTTACACCAGTGGTTCTCAAACTGTGTTACGCGTACTTCTTTGGGGTACTCGAGATTTTTTAAGGGGTACGAGTCTGGCCAACAAACCTTCACATTTAAATTACTTATGTGGAAAAGGTTATTCAAGTTTAAAAGTAAATATAGAAACAAGTTAAATATTGAAGATGGTTTAAGATCGTACTAAACTAAATTAGAACCCAATATTGATCTACTGTGCTAACAAAAACAAGTTAACCCTTCTCACTAATTTGTTTTGAAAGTAAGCTATTTTTTGTTTTTAACATCTTTTGTGTATTATGTTTTAATGAAATAAATATGTAATTTTATAAAATTTTAAATTTTTTTATATTTATTTTAATTTTTCTAACTTAGAAGGGGTACCCAAAAAAGTTAATTGATAAAAAGGGGTACAGTGTTTATAAAATTTTGAAGATCCCTGATTTACACAATACGTATGTGAATTTGAAAAGTTAAAAATAAAGCATTATACCGGGTTCACACTATTGAAATTTCTTGTATGCTTTTTCCCGCATGCATATTTTTACTCGTGCAAGAACAAAATTGAACAAATTTAAACGTTTATAATACGTAACGCAAGCTCTTGCATGCTCAAACTTGCATGAAATTTAACACGTCAGACAGAAATGGAATGCAATTAGGTAATTTTAGGCCAGTTTATTCCCGAACACGTATAGTGAACCACGTGATCAATGTGATTTCTTAATTCAAAACAAACTGATTTGCCAACACTATTTCTTCTACTAATCCATTGTCGAACCTATAATCATTTTTTTTAAAAGCTTCTTGTTTCTTTTCTAAGATTTCTTTACGAAGCATATCGCAAACAATAAGTACTCCTATTTTGTTTGGTCCATTTAACAGTCTCGTTATAAATTTAAAAAAACAACACTTCTACACACATCAGATCACTTTTGAAACTAAACAATATTTAAATACATACAAGACTAAAAATATACAAGCATAAGTATATGTGATTAGAGCTCTTAAAACATGTGTCACGGAATTCACGTGTACACGTGAAATACGTGTTAATCCAAATATATGTCCATTTTTATAATGATGAATTTGTAATTTTACGTTATGTATTTAAAGTTTTAATAAAATATTATTAGTACAGTATTAAGTTAAGGTTATACGTTCTTATTTTGGATTTTACACATGACACGTGAATTCACATGTATTAAGAGGTCTTATGTCTATATATGAACATGTACTTGCGTATTACTATGCATATTCTTGCATGATATATATTGCAAGCAAAACTACAGGCCAAGATATATGAAAATTTTATTTTTTTAATCGATTATCGTTTGATAATACAGACTTAAAAACATTGCATTATTAGTCGTTTTAATCGATATAAAGTTATATTTTGCATATTTGTAACTATTGGTGATTTAGTTTGTTAGTTGTTTATAGTCATAGAAGAACATTTAGTTGATTTATATGACGTATCAAATCACTTTCTGAAGCATAATACTGGTTGAACATTGATATCGAATTCGAACGAATTAAATTTTTTTATTCATTCGCATTTTGATTTTAGAGTTTTCAGATTTTGTTTTAGGAAAGTAATTCAGTATCTGTTCAGTACAACGATCACAATGATGAAGAATGTGTCAATGTTGTCTGGCCAACTTAGTTCAAGAGATGCTAAAAATAATGGCAATAGTTACGATATTGTATTTCCAGCTTTGCCAGTATCGAAGACATCAAATAAAATTGGGACTGTACCATTTAAAAAACAGAATAATGTTAAATCTTCAACGGTGAACGAAGTAATTTATCATGCCATTTTAATAGTAATTAATAAGTATTAGAACGATCAGTCCGATATTGACTTGTAACACGGTCGTATGTCAGTGCGATTATAATTTGACCGTTCCGTTACCGCAATTTTAGTTAAGTTACTTTATTAGTTTATTTAAGTTAAGTTAGTTAGTTCAGTTCACGGTATTATATTTATGCGACTTCACTTTCAAGATGGACAACATACCATCTCCGCTTACTACCAAACCCAAATGGTCGCTGCTATCATTGTCTAATTCTCCTATCCATACGGGGAAAAGAACTAAACCATTAGTTTCGTCTAATCGTTTCGCTGTCTTTTCAAGCGAAGTGGACAAAGAAATCAAACTCGACACCTCTTGTGACGTTCATAATATAACCAAAGAATGTATTGTTTACTATTAATATAAAAACATCAGTCACTAAATATATCAGATGCCCTATTGGAATTAGATTCCCGCAAAAGAATTAAGAATGTCATTCAAAATGGCCATACGCTTCCGCTGTTCTTTGTTGCAATTAATCCAAATACAAATGATAAAAAAATTCTTAATGAGTCATCAATGTTGCACACAAAAGTTTAAGTTGAATTACCCAATAAGACTTAGTGATTCACCTCAGTGTCTGAAATGACATAGCTACGGTCACAATGTTAACTATTACCATCACCATACCGGAAATAATGGTAACCCTTCATCCTTCACACTGTGTTAAACGCAAAGGAAATCACTTTTGAAACAGTTACATCAAAGTGAAAGACAGTTTAACCAAGTGCGTATTTTGCGCGGATGATCATATTTCCAACTATAAAGGTTGTCCTAAACATAAATTACTTCTTAAACGTCACAAAACAACCCACTTGTAATCATCAAAATAAAAATATTGTACTCACGTCTCCTCTTATCAAACCTCTTTCCAAAGTTTCTTGTGCCCCCATCACTAGTTCTAATAATATCCTATTACCTAATAGTCCTATGGACGATATACCGTTTTCCAATTAATCTCAGGTTTTCTGGCATTAATAAATCTAATATTTTCCCTTTTTTTTATATTATTATAGCTCTTCTACGCAATCAACTTACTTCCAAGCCCAAATTATTTTCTACCTTATTCATTTAAATGATCACGTCTTTAACCACTTGATATGTTATCCGTTACTTGTAAATTTTAATTGGTCAATCAAAATTAACTCTTATTTTATAATTATCTCAAATTATTATATTTTACTAATATTATTTTATGATAATGATTAAAATGCATACTTAGTTATCTTACATGATATAATTGTTGAGCTATAAAACTTTGTATTTAAAGGTAAATAAAAAATAAAAAATAACATAAAAATTATAGAATGATAATTTTCATATTAAAGAACATCATTATTATGATTTTAAATAACATTTTTCTGTATGAATAGTAATAGTTTAGAAAGTTTTTGTTGATTTATATCTAGAATATAAATAAAATATTATCTTGATTTTTATTTTGTAAAATTTGTAGATAATTTCAATACCTGCCCAAGACAGAAATTGGGACAGGAATAGTCAATTAGAGCATGAAAAATTTAAGAAAGCATATATAAAAATTGGGAAAGAGTATAATGTAGGAATAGAGATTTGTATTTCAAAAAACCATGGATCTGACTTTACTAATCAGCGGCAATAGAGTTAATGTTGAACGAGCAAAACAAAAGATTATCATAATCGATCAAACTCAAGTAAATAAGTTTTAATTAAGTTGGAATTAATAAGATAAACTGATAAAAATAATATTTATTATATATATATATATATATATATATATATATATATTATATTGTTGTGTACAAATTATGAATAATTTATTATTATTATTATTATTTTTTAATATTATAATATATAAATGTGCATAATAATTTAAAATGTTTGATGAATCATTTGTTATTTTATAGTTTTATTACGGATAAATAAATAAAAAAATATTTTTTTAGCAATTTTAACTAAAACATTAAAATTTCAGATTAAAACTACTACTATACCGTTTCCAAAAGAACATCGAAGTACGTTATTGGGCAAACAAGGACTTAATCTTAAAAATATTGAAAAACGTACAGGAGCACGTGTTCAAATACCATGCATGAAAAATTCAGCTGACATAATTTATATAACTGGAACAAAGGATTCCACGAAAAAAGTAGTTCAAGTATGTATCAAAAATATGTTTTAATGAATTGGAATTTAAGTTTAACACATTAAAGTAAATTAATTTTCGAAAAGAATGGCTAGAATGAACAGGTTGGAGAAAAATTGACAAAATAGATAATGCCTATTTTTAAAGTGGTTATTTGTGACCGTACTAGTTTATTTATTTTATTAATTAAATTAAAATTAAATCTTTTAATAAATATTTGAAAATTTCACGATTTCTAAATTAAAATACCGATAATTTTTATTATACTTTTATAGTAAAAAATAAATTAATGAGGATTTTAATATTGAATTTTGATATAACAATATACAAATTCAATGAACTTTTAATTTTAATATTACTTATAGGTTTAAAAGTTTTTAAAAGATTTCTGATATGTTTTTTTTAAAAAAAAATTTACAAGTATTATGTATTAACGAAATCGGGTATTTTAATAAATTTCCATTAAATAGTTTCTTTCGTAATTTTTTTAATAATTAAAATTTTTGTTAGGAATTGGAGGAAATTATAATTAAGTTGAAAAGTAAAATTGAAAAAGAAATAACAATTGATCAACGTCACCACGGAGCGATAATTGGATTCAATGGTGAAAAAGTTCGAGAACTTCAGAAAATATTTAATGTCAAAATTATATTCCCAAGTCCAGGTAATTAATAGTATTAATAGTATTAATATGTTTCTATTTTTTGTATTTTGAGAGTTTATAAATAATATTTGGTTCGATATTTTAGTTGAGGCTAGAAATAATTTAGTTAAAATACAAGGTTTGAACGATGATGTAAATAAAGCATTTAAATCATTAGCTGAATTGGCCGAAGTATTGAATGAAATCAACTATGTGTTGGAAATTCCTATTTTTAAACAATTCCACAAACTTAGTGCTGGAAAGAGAGCAATATATATTAAAAAGGTAATTATTATTTATTAACTTTTGTGGTTCGACCTTTAGAAATATTTTTATTTATATAATTTAATATTATAGATTAGAAAAGAGACTGATACGAGAATTTTTTTACCACGTGAAGGAGACAATAAGGATGTTATTAAAGTCATGGGAAATAAAAGAAAAGTTTTAATCGCTTATGATATGATTAAAGAAATACAAAATGAAATTGTTGGTTTTTTATAAAGATTATTTATTGCTCAATTTTATTTTTGATTTATCAATCATGTATTTTTAGGGAGACATAATAACAAAGGAAATGGTGTTGGGAAATGTTAAAGTTAGAAATGTCATTGTAAATCTTGGGAATAAATTCATTCAATCTATAAAAGATGATTGTGGGGATAATGTGACATTGAATTTACCAACTGTTAAAGGAGATAATGTAAGAATGTACTTATTTATTAAACTTATAAATTAAAATGACAATTTAACCAATTTTATAAATTATTATATGCGTGATATACGCTTAGACATCGATTCGAACCTGGCCTCTGGCAGTTTCTCTCTTTGAGCAGGAAACGATTGTCTCAAGAGATGAAACTGCTTCTCCTCCCCTAATACAATAAGTACATGTTCAAGAAAATTTCCCAAATGCTAAAATCTATTAAAAAAAATAGTAATCCGTTATTTTAAAGCTAAACTTTTATTCATAGACTATAGTTATCAAAGGACCTGAAGATGATGTTAAAAATGTTACTACACAAATTCAGACAATGGTTGATGAAGTTCATAAATATGTGTTTGATTTGAAAGTAAATCCGAAGTTTCACAAATATTTAATTGGAACAAATGGAGTCAATGTTAAAAAAGGTATATTGTTAAAATAATTTAATATAAGGGTACAATGTGTTCATTTATGGTTTAATACTTGGATTCCAGATCAGACATTTAACGAATACAAGAATAATTTTCCCGCCTGAAACTAATTCCACTAATGAAAATATAACTATTGTTGGTAAAAAAGAGAATGTTAATATAGTAAAAGCAAAATTTGAAGTTATGATAACCAATATTAGTAAAGTCATCGAAGAACATGTAGAAATCAATGAAAAGAATCATGGCACTTTAGTTGTCAAACAAAAAGAATGTATACACAAATTGGAAAATGAATGGGGCGATGTTAAAATTGAATTTCCTAATATTGGTGCTGGAGATAGAGTTGTGATCAGTGATAGTAAAGCAGATGTTGCTCTTTCTGAACAAAGACTTTCAGACCATGCTAAAGTTTTGGTATGTATAATTCAATACAAATGCACGTGTATTAAACTAACCTGTCTATTTTTTTATTGAAATTGTATTGAGGTTATATTTACATAATTTCTCATAGTTTTCTTTACAATAATGAACTATTGATGTATAAGTCATATAAAATGAAACAATTTAAGATAAAAAATTAAAATAATCATCGATGTACCTAAATACAACTAAATAAGTTAACCATATAATCATTAACAATTTTGATTTAGGAAAATACTATTCGAGCTGTAGTAAATGTTGATCCAAAGTATCATAATTACTTTGTTGCAAGACGTGGTGAAATTATCAATCGAATTATTAATGATTGCAATGGAGTGTCTATAACATTTCCGAAAATAGCTTCTAGTAATAGTGCTGTCATCATAAAAGGTGACAAAATAAATGTTGAAGAGGCGAAACGTAAGATTGAAGAAATTGTTAAAGACTTGGTTAGTATTTACTATACAAATATTTTTATACATAGTTATTGGAATTATTGAAATCATAAAATAAACCTATGACTAACAGTTATTACATAAAAAAATAATTGAACACTTATTACCTTTTAATTTATTTAAATAATAGATATACCAGAATCATAATACAATAATAATAATTATAATTTCGTAATACATTAAAATGTTATAGAAAAATATAATTGAAGTGACTATGAACGTTCCTCCAAAATATCATGATCATTTTGTTGCCCACCACGCTGAAGTAATAAATCAGATAAGTGGGAAACATAATGGAGTTACTATTAAATTTCCACAAGTTAATTCCAATTCTAGTCAAGTTTTGATTAAAGGCCACAAGGATTATGTTGAAAAAGTTAAAAATGAAATCGATAATATTATTATTGACTTGGTAAGTTGTATACCAACACTTATTGTTTTATCGTTAAATTATTAATCAATAATCATGTTACACAGCGGCGTAGCAGTGGTGCAGTAGGTGCGACACATCGAGGCCTTCGTGATTTGGGGCCCTCATTTAAAAAGAAAACTGATATGAACAAAAATAGAAGCTTGCGTTAACTACAACCAATTGTTTGTTTTAATTTTTGGTAGAAATAAATAATGAAAATACTATTTTTTTTTCAAAATTTCATCAACGTTTTTTATTGTTAGATTAGTCAAAGTAATTAAAGTAATAAATTGAAATGTAATTATAATGAAATAAAATATATTAAATACGATAAATTTAATATAAAAATTACTATATTAACAAACTTATTGTTAATTGCTAATTAGGTTTTTTTAGTATTTCGGGTGTGGCCCCCACCATTTTAAAATCCTGGCCACGCTACTGAAAGATAATATTCTTTATTACATACAATGAACTTAACTATAGTTATAAATATTTTTATTCCATATTAATCGATGTAAAAAAAAATAGAGGAGGGTTATTAAAGAGTTCTAATAGTGTTTTTAAATGACTTAATACATTGGGAATTTGTTAATCAAATTTACCTGCTGTTATACTTCTATTATATTTGGTTTATCTGTAAAAATAATCTCAGCCAAGAATGATTGTTATAATTTCAATATTCTACAAAATATGACGTGTTCCTATAATTCATTTTACGAAATCATAGATTATATTTAGTAATAGGTAATAATAATTTGTAAAAATATTTATAAATACAACTACATTATGTTGCTAAAGCAAAATCTTCAAATATTGTTATTAAACGACGTCAGTTAACCAAAGTATTTGTGTTTTATAATTTATGATAGGTTCTGTATGTTTTAATTTTAAACTAAAATATTAAAAATGTTTATTTCGTGAAAAATACAGTATTTGTTTTTTTTTCCTCTTAATTATATTTAACTTTTATGTCTTCTCATTTATTTAAATTTTACTTATTGAAGAAATAGTAAGAATAGTAATCAGCAAGTATTTAATATTTTTTTTTGCCGACCGAAAATTTGGTGGATCTATGATAAGAGGACTTCCGCCAGGTTTCATCATTCTCGATGATAAATTCATTGAGTAGTTTATCAATTTAGAATAGTAATCTATGGATTAAAGTTAAGTAATAATATTATTTTACCCGTTCACCGTCAAGCAACATACGATAACGGGTTAAGATATTGGGTTACGGCTAGATAGAACGGTCAGGGATTTTTTACATTTTATTGTGTATGACCTTCCGGTATTATTAGAGAATGTACCATTGGAAGAACAAGAATCAATGTAGTTTATGTTAGAAGTGTACCTCCTCATCATACAAATGCAGTCCGACAACAATTATATTATCTTTTCCCTGACAGACTTATAGGTAGAGGAGTTGGAAACAATGTTCAATATAGCCCAGATATAACATGGCCACCACGCAGTCCTGATTTTAACCCATGTAACTTTTTCTTATGGGGTTTTATGAACGAAAAAGTTTATGCCAAAAAAAGTAAATAATAGAGATGAACATTTGATGAGAATTAATAATGTAGCTGATATCATTGGTCAAATGAATTGCAAAAAACTTGGAGTTCATCACATCGTCGTGTAGAAAAGTGCATATAAGTTAACGGGGGTCACATTGAACAACTTTTGTAAATAAAAATTGATTTTAAAATTAAAATGTATTTAATTATGATGTTTTTACAATGTTAAAGCTGTTTTAATTACTTATATGTGTTAACTGACAACAAACTACTATCACCACTGTTTATCTTGAAGTGTTCTCATACGAATCGATGTGTCACATGACTTTTTTTTTAGTTGGCGACTCGAGCGTGAAAAACACGCGACAAGCCAAAAAACCGTGTGACGTCTCGATTCGTATGAGAATTTTGCAAAAAATACACACTTTAGAACAAACACTTTAGGTTTATTTTTAGATTTATGGTAATATCCTAAAAATAAATTGAATAAACCAAGATTTTAGAGATTGAAAAAAAATTGAAAAAACTCTTTGGGAATACACAGCGGGTACGTGTATACTAGTGTCCTCATTCATTTCAGAAACACTCTGTATATTTAAATCAAAGTAAAAAAATCATGTTAAATAATCGTTATTTGAGATATGCCATTTAGTTTTATATAAGTATGGGTTTGAATTTCTGTAAGAAATTTACTAAAAATATGAACATGAACGTATCTAATTATACTACAGTGTATAGCAAGATTCATTTAACGGGGGTGTTTTAAAATTGAATAGACTTATAGTAAGTGAAGGTTCTTTCCCCCCACGTATTACATTTATAAATACCATATATTTGTATAAATTATTATATTAATGAAAATTATTTCACATATACTTATGTTTATTTTAATTATACCGTAAGTAAGTTTGCAATTTGGTGAAATACCATGAAATACAATCGATGGGGAGTGTTCCAACACCCATATCACTACCCTCCCCCCCCTAAATACGCCACTGGTGTATAGCTTCATTATCTTGACGCAGCACGGTAGTAGTACGGAGGGCTCTCGCACGCACTCGCACGCTCATATCAGAGCGTAATATTGTGATCGTGAAAAAATGATTATTTTTCACTCTAACATATGATTCTAATTCAAACAATACGTCGCAACGATTATCTCGATTTGCATTCTGAAAAAAATATTTTTAGCACAACAGGCACATTAAAAAAATTGTATTTAGTTAATTAAATATTTAAGTTTGAAATTCTGTATTTTTTTTTGAATTTTCAAAAATATTTATTGCAATTCAAATTACAAAAATTAAAAATATTACTCAATCGTTCCCTTGTACATATTTTGGAGAATCCGTATATTTTTTTAAAATTAAAATCGTGATAATTGTCGACACGTAGCGTTGGAATTAGGAAAAATAGTTTTTGTTAAAAAAAAAAACGTGGTGGTGAGGCCCCTTAAGATTTTGTGCAACCATTTCTCCTTTTAAAATTTTGCTTAAATTATAATTAAATCTAAAATAATCAAAATGTTTTAAGGACCTTATATACATTTAGAGGGTTTAATTCTACCCTAAGTCCCCTCACCGTGCATCAATTACAGGACTGGTAAATTATTTGGCATTAAATCCCAAGTAATAGTTTAAATCCCGAATAGTTGGTATTTTATTTTTTATCTAATCAGTCTCATGATTATCATTCTGGAAGAAATGGTATATGTAACGAACAGAACCATAAACTAAGGCCACAGATATCTATATTATACTAGATAACGAACTACTGATGTTTTCTATTGAGAAAAGTGAAGTCCGGGGACGCAAGATTATCATACGTCCGCCATGTTTTCGGTTGGCAAAACATTACTTTACACTAAATTATTAAATTAAACATTTTTCATTACGTTTAATCAAAATTAAATTTCATTACAGAATTGAGAATATTAATTTAAAATTACACTATTGATTATTTATATAATATATATTGATTATATTATACTCGTAACCAATGAGTATACAATTTTTTATGATTACTGCCAAGAGTATATGAGTATTAATATTAATAACAAATAAATTAAAAAACTAAGCCTTTTTTAAACGTACTTCTTTTATGGCGATTGACAAGTATTTATAAATATTATTTATTGTTATAAGACACAATTTTTAATATTTAATTCATATTTCAAATAACAATACATTGTTATATCCTAATACGAGCTATAGCCTAATAGTTTTAGGAAAAATCGTTTTAAACTTAAATGAGAGGGTATATAAACTATTACAACCTAACAGATCATAGTATTCCATCGGTTAATGTGTTAAAATAAATTTTTGTAAATAAAAAACATTTAAATTTAAATAATATTTTTTGGCGCCCTACTGTGATGGGAGCAATGATGAGACAGATAATCTATGTCTAATATTACTTGTCTTATTCTATTCACGTTTGTTAATAATTATCATTCTTACAAATTATGTTTTTTATAATTATTGCCCATTATATATATTAATACTAATAAAATAAAAAAATTAATTATTATTTCTTTTTCTTTTTATTAGAGTAAACAGCCGAAATTTAGGAGCCGATTAAAAGTAAAATAAACTTACTATTGACAATTACTTATCTACTTACTCCCAGGAATAACGGTACGTCGTTTTTATTTTGAATAACAACTTTAATTATAACAAAATTGATTAAATTTATGTTTTTAAGCTTTGCCTTAATTTTTTTATATTTAATCCATTAACTTATTAAACTTAAAACAATTAAGTATTCTCCGTTGTGTAAATAATATTTTTCCATTACATAAATCAATTTTTCTCCTTTCTATATTTAGTTAAATTATTAATATTCTAAATTTATAAATTAAATTTCAATTTATTTGAAATGGTATTTGTTTTTTATTGTTAAATATATTTTTGTGTTTTAACTGCATGAGTAATCTCTAGACCTCTTTACATTTTTTCTTTTGTTATTAAAGTATTCATTTTTATTAACAATTTAAATATAATGTTTTTAATACATTTATTTATATTTTTTCAGTACATAATAATGTTTAAAATTATGACATAATTTATATATTCCCCGGCCGCGTATTTCCAAACCGGCTAGAGCGGAGGTTCCCAACTTTTTTTTGACTCACGACACCCTTTAATATTTTTTAAAAATTTGGAGGCACCCTATAGCCAATGCTTTATACTCTATAGTTTATACTGAATAAATTTTTTTTTTAAGAAATTAGTATCTGTTTATTTATTTATATGAGTTATTATATTAACGATATCAATTGTGCCTAATTGATAAAAGAAAAATATATTTGCGTGGTTTTTTTTCAAATAAACCAATTAAAACAGCGTATTTGTATACGGCACTGGAGCTCTAGCTGGTTTGGTAATACGCTCCCCGTCCTCCAGGCACAAGGAAACTTTTTTTGGCATACTTCTTTTATCGCGACTGAAGAATATTTAAAAATATGATTTTTACGTTGTAAAATATGATATATTTTCAACATTTAATCCATATTTCAAATAAAAATACATTGTTGTATTTGTAGATAATTATATTCTAACATGCGCTATAGAATAATAATTTTAGTATAAATCGTTCTGAAACTTAAATGAGGGTATATAAAAACTTTTTCAACTTAAACAGATCTTAGTATTTTATTGGTTAATGTTTTTCATAATAAAAATTAATTATTGTAAATAAAAAACATTCATATTTAAATAATATTTTTTTGGCGGCATACGGCGACAGGAGCAACGATGAGACATAATCCATACTCCATAACCTGATAATGTAGATAATCTATGAGGTATAGTCTATGTCCAATATTATTTATTTTGTTCAATTCACGTTTGTTAAATATTGCCATTCTTACAAATTATGTTTTTTATAATTCCTGCACATTGTGTATGTTAATAGTAATAAAATAAAAAAATTATTTATTTATTTTTTTTTAGTTCTCAAAATATAATTAATTATTAAAACATCGTATTTATTTCTATATTATAGTAAACACCCGAAATCTAGAAGCCGATCCAGAGTGAAACGAACTTACGATAAACAAATACATACCTACTTACTCCCACTGGTACGTTGTTTTTCTTTTGAATAACAACTGTGATTATAATTAAATCAATTAATTTTATATTTTTTAGTTACTATTTTATTTTTTTATATTTAATTCGTTCCTTTTTTAAACTTACAATAATTAAGTATTCTCGGTTAAGTAAATAGTTTTCCATTACTTAAATCAATTTTTTGCATTCAATATGCATTTAAATCAGCGGTTCTCTAA
>NW_020273068.1:40615-42188 GCF_003268045.1 Sipha flava
GGGAATACTTCAATTTGTAAAAATGTTAAATAATTTTAAAATAAAATGCGTTAACAATAAAAATATTTGTTATCATCATAGATATCTTCTATTATCATTATGAAATAAAACTAATGATAAAACCCCTTGCTAAAGTGAGTGCACTATATAAAAGCAGTCTATCTCTCATCCACATTCCGGACCGCGACCCCTTGTATTGTTAATATATGATTGGCCTATCCATTCTTCTATTATCTATGAGTATAATATAGATATCTGTAACTAATCTGTGGCGAAAACATATATCATTATTGTAATCAGTGGTCAGGTTAGGTAAAATTATTATTATCACATTTACATGGAAGCTTTAGTAGATAACAGATTATTATTGACTTGAAAAAAAAACCTTTCATACAACTAAGACCAACATTATTTAATATTTATTATAATGAACATTTAAATAATTAAATAACTGAACTACTGAATCGTTACAACATACTTTTCAAAAAATTAAAAGCTTTTGTGTGGCTATAAAAAAATAATATAAACGTTTAAAATGTTGGGCATTAATTTAATTAGAAATTTTAATAGTTCTTTAACTAAAATTGTGTCATTTTCTACTAGCCATTCCCTTAGATTAGATTTGTCATGGAGAAAATCGTAAGTAGTAATTATTTCTAATTTACTATTTAAATTAATTACTATTAATTACTAATTTGTTTTTACTTAACATTTTTTTTTATTTATTTATTAAATTTTTATTATTTTAACAAAATTTTTCTTTTTACAATTTTTTTTTTTCAATAAATTTGGTATGCATATACATATAGTAATGAGATGTTTTTAAATTGTTTTAATTAAGTGAAATGAGCTTAAATTAGGGTTGTTTTGTAATTTCAATTTTCTTATGATATCAATGCTAAAGATGAGGATTCTGGAAATAGCAGGACATTTTATGGAAGATGTGGCTTTAGTCTGCGGTTTTTAGTTTTTTTTTCCCAATTTTAAAGCGATAGGCTCTTTCTGATATGTTTAATTTCGAGTTGAAATTTTTAAATTGTTCATCGAACCATGTGGTTAGGTATGGTATTCTAGTGTCATTGTGGAGTTGTATGGTTCTTATGTGCCATGGGACTTTAAGGGCTATTCTAAGAAATTTGTTTTGTATCGTTTGTAATTTTTGTTTGGGATATGGCTGCCCATATTAGGCATGTATATGTTATTAATGGTCTAATTATTGATGTGTATATAGAAGTGAGCATTTAATCTGATGTGTTGAACTATAATTTATTAGGGTGTATAAAATTTTTAATTGTGTGTAAGCTTAGTTTAATTTTTTTTTTTTTTTACTTAATATTTATAGTTTTTTGAATATTAATTGATAACCATTATCAAATACTTTTGGAGCAAAATAGACATTTTTATAGTGTTACAGGAAAAATTATTTATTGTATTTTTAGTTTAAATATCTACATGTTTTTATATTTATTTTAAATTATCTTTTTATAATATAATATTATCTTGAACATTAACAATTGAAAAATTGTTTTTTGACAAACACATTTTTTGAGTTTATCAGAATTGGTAATTCTAT
>NW_020273069.1:0-1573 GCF_003268045.1 Sipha flava
ATAGAATTACCAATTCTGATAAACTCAAAAAATGTGTTTGTCAAAAAACAATTTTTCAATTGTTAATGTTCAAGATAATATTATATTATAAAAAGATAATTTAAAATAAATATAAAAACATGTAGATATTTAAACTAAAAATACAATAAATAATTTTTCCTGTAACACTATAAAAATGTCTATTTTGCTCCAAAAGTATTTGATAATGGTTATCAATTAATATTCAAAAAACTATAAATATTAAGTAAAAAAAAAAAAAAATTAAACTAAGCTTACACACAATTAAAAATTTTATACACCCTAATAAATTATAGTTCAACACATCAGATTAAATGCTCACTTCTATATACACATCAATAATTAGACCATTAATAACATATACATGCCTAATATGGGCAGCCATATCCCAAACAAAAATTACAAACGATACAAAACAAATTTCTTAGAATAGCCCTTAAAGTCCCATGGCACATAAGAACCATACAACTCCACAATGACACTAGAATACCATACCTAACCACATGGTTCGATGAACAATTTAAAAATTTCAACTCGAAATTAAACATATCAGAAAGAGCCTATCGCTTTAAAATTGGGAAAAAAAAACTAAAAACCGCAGACTAAAGCCACATCTTCCATAAAATGTCCTGCTATTTCCAGAATCCTCATCTTTAGCATTGATATCATAAGAAAATTGAAATTACAAAACAACCCTAATTTAAGCTCATTTCACTTAATTAAAACAATTTAAAAACATCTCATTACTATATGTATATGCATACCAAATTTATTGAAAAAAAAAAATTGTAAAAAGAAAAATTTTGTTAAAATAATAAAAATTTAATAAATAAATAAAAAAAAATGTTAAGTAAAAACAAATTAGTAATTAATAGTAATTAATTTAAATAGTAAATTAGAAATAATTACTACTTACGATTTTCTCCATGACAAATCTAATCTAAGGGAATGGCTAGTAGAAAATGACACAATTTTAGTTAAAGAACTATTAAAATTTCTAATTAAATTAATGCCCAACATTTTAAACGTTTATATTATTTTTTTATAGCCACACAAAAGCTTTTAATTTTTTGAAAAGTATGTTGTAACGATTCAGTAGTTCAGTTATTTAATTATTTAAATGTTCATTATAATAAATATTAAATAATGTTGGTCTTAGTTGTATGAAAGGTTTTTTTTTCAAGTCAATAATAATCTGTTATCTACTAAAGCTTCCATGTAAATGTGATAATAATAATTTTACCTAACCTGACCACTGATTACAATAATGATATATGTTTTCGCCACAGATTAGTTACAGATATCTATATTATACTCATAGATAATAGAAGAATGGATAGGCCAATCATATATTAACAATACAAGGGGTCGCGGTCCGGAATGTGGATGAGAGATAGACTGCTTTTATATAGTGCACTCACTTTAGCAAGGGGTTTTATCATTAGTTTTATTTCATAATGATAATAGAAGATATCTATGATGATAACAAATATTTTTATTGTTAACGCATTTTATTTTAAAATTATTTAACATTTTTACAAATTGAAGTATTCCC
>NW_020273069.1:16573-42189 GCF_003268045.1 Sipha flava
TTAGAGAACCGCTGATTTAAATGCATATTGAATGCAAAAAATTGATTTAAGTAATGGAAAACTATTTACTTAACCGAGAATACTTAATTATTGTAAGTTTAAAAAAGGAACGAATTAAATATAAAAAAATAAAATAGTAACTAAAAAATATAAAATTAATTGATTTAATTATAATCACAGTTGTTATTCAAAAGAAAAACAACGTACCAGTGGGAGTAAGTAGGTATGTATTTGTTTATCGTAAGTTCGTTTCACTCTGGATCGGCTTCTAGATTTCGGGTGTTTACTATAATATAGAAATAAATACGATGTTTTAATAATTAATTATATTTTGAGAACTAAAAAAAAATAAATAAATAATTTTTTTATTTTATTACTATTAACATACACAATGTGCAGGAATTATAAAAAACATAATTTGTAAGAATGGCAATATTTAACAAACGTGAATTGAACAAAATAAATAATATTGGACATAGACTATACCTCATAGATTATCTACATTATCAGGTTATGGAGTATGGATTATGTCTCATCGTTGCTCCTGTCGCCGTATGCCGCCAAAAAAATATTATTTAAATATGAATGTTTTTTATTTACAATAATTAATTTTTATTATGAAAAACATTAACCAATAAAATACTAAGATCTGTTTAAGTTGAAAAAGTTTTTATATACCCTCATTTAAGTTTCAGAACGATTTATACTAAAATTATTATTCTATAGCGCATGTTAGAATATAATTATCTACAAATACAACAATGTATTTTTATTTGAAATATGGATTAAATGTTGAAAATATATCATATTTTACAACGTAAAAATCATATTTTTAAATATTCTTCAGTCGCGATAAAAGAAGTATGTCAAAAAAAGTTTCCTTGTGCCTGGAGGACGGGGAGCGTATTACCAAACTAGCTAGAGCTCCAGTGCCGTATACAAATACGCTGTTTTAATTGGTTTATTTGAAAAAAAACCACGCAAATATATTTTTCTTTTATCAATTAGGCACAATTGATATCGTTAATATAATAACTCATATAAATAAATAAACAGATACTAATTTCTTAAAAAAAAAATTTATTCAGTATAAACTATAGAGTATAAAGCATTGGCTATAGGGTGCCTCCAAATTTTTAAAAAATATTAAAGGGTGTCGTGAGTCAAAAAAAAGTTGGGAACCTCCGCTCTAGCCGGTTTGGAAATACGCGGCCGGGGAATATATAAATTATGTCATAATTTTAAACATTATTATGTACTGAAAAAATATAAATAAATGTATTAAAAACATTATATTTAAATTGTTAATAAAAATGAATACTTTAATAACAAAAGAAAAAATGTAAAGAGGTCTAGAGATTACTCATGCAGTTAAAACACAAAAATATATTTAACAATAAAAAACAAATACCATTTCAAATAAATTGAAATTTAATTTATAAATTTAGAATATTAATAATTTAACTAAATATAGAAAGGAGAAAAATTGATTTATGTAATGGAAAAATATTATTTACACAACGGAGAATACTTAATTGTTTTAAGTTTAATAAGTTAATGGATTAAATATAAAAAAATTAAGGCAAAGCTTAAAAACATAAATTTAATCAATTTTGTTATAATTAAAGTTGTTATTCAAAATAAAAACGACGTACCGTTATTCCTGGGAGTAAGTAGATAAGTAATTGTCAATAGTAAGTTTATTTTACTTTTAATCGGCTCCTAAATTTCGGCTGTTTACTCTAATAAAAAGAAAAAGAAATAATAATTAATTTTTTTATTTTATTAGTATTAATATATATAATGGGCAATAATTATAAAAAACATAATTTGTAAGAATGATAATTATTAACAAACGTGAATAGAATAAGACAAGTAATATTAGACATAGATTATCTGTCTCATCATTGCTCCCATCACAGTAGGGCGCCAAAAAATATTATTTAAATTTAAATGTTTTTTATTTACAAAAATTTATTTTAACACATTAACCGATGGAATACTATGATCTGTTAGGTTGTAATAGTTTATATACCCTCTCATTTAAGTTTAAAACGATTTTTCCTAAAACTATTAGGCTATAGCTCGTATTAGGATATAACAATGTATTGTTATTTGAAATATGAATTAAATATTAAAAATTGTGTCTTATAACAATAAATAATATTTATAAATACTTGTCAATCGCCATAAAAGAAGTACGTTTAAAAAAGGCTTAGTTTTTTAATTTATTTGTTATTAATATTAATACTCATATACTCTTGGCAGTAATCATAAAAAATTGTATACTCATTGGTTACGAGTATAATATAATCAATATATATTATATAAATAATCAATAGTGTAATTTTAAATTAATATTCTCAATTCTGTAATGAAATTTAATTTTGATTAAACGTAATGAAAAATGTTTAATTTAATAATTTAGTGTAAAGTAATGTTTTGCCAACCGAAAACATGGCGGACGTATGATAATCTTGCGTCCCCGGACTTCACTTTTCTCAATAGAAAACATCAGTAGTTCGTTATCTAGTATAATATAGATATCTGTGGCCTTAGTTTATGGTTCTGTTCGTTACATATACCATTTCTTCCAGAATGATAATCATGAGACTGATTAGATAAAAAATAAAATACCAACTATTCGGGATTTAAACTATTACTTGGGATTTAATGCCAAATAATTTACCAGTCCTGTAATTGATGCACGGTGAGGGGACTTAGGGTAGAATTAAACCCTCTAAATGTATATAAGGTCCTTAAAACATTTTGATTATTTTAGATTTAATTATAATTTAAGCAAAATTTTAAAAGGAGAAATGGTTGCACAAAATCTTAAGGGGCCTCACCACCACGTTTTTTTTTTTAACAAAAACTATTTTTCCTAATTCCAACGCTACGTGTCGACAATTATCACGATTTTAATTTTAAAAAAATATACGGATTCTCCAAAATATGTACAAGGGAACGATTGAGTAATATTTTTAATTTTTGTAATTTGAATTGCAATAAATATTTTTGAAAATTCAAAAAAAAATACAGAATTTCAAACTTAAATATTTAATTAACTAAATACAATTTTTTTAATGTGCCTGTTGTGCTAAAAATATTTTTTTCAGAATGCAAATCGAGATAATCGTTGCGACGTATTGTTTGAATTAGAATCATATGTTAGAGTGAAAAATAATCATTTTTTCACGATCACAATATTACGCTCTGATATGAGCGTGCGAGTGCGTGCGAGAGCCCTCCGTACTACTACCGTGCTGCGTCAAGATAATGAAGCTATACACCAGTGGCGTATTTAGGGGGGGGAGGGTAGTGATATGGGTGTTGGAACACTCCCCATCGATTGTATTTCATGGTATTTCACCAAATTGCAAACTTACTTACGGTATAATTAAAATAAACATAAGTATATGTGAAATAATTTTCATTAATATAATAATTTATACAAATATATGGTATTTATAAATGTAATACGTGGGGGGAAAGAACCTTCACTTACTATAAGTCTATTCAATTTTAAAACACCCCCGTTAAATGAATCTTGCTATACACTGTAGTATAATTAGATACGTTCATGTTCATATTTTTAGTAAATTTCTTACAGAAATTCAAACCCATACTTATATAAAACTAAATGGCATATCTCAAATAACGATTATTTAACATGATTTTTTTACTTTGATTTAAATATACAGAGTGTTTCTGAAATGAATGAGGACACTAGTATACACGTACCCGCTGTGTATTCCCAAAGAGTTTTTTCAATTTTTTTTCAATCTCTAAAATCTTGGTTTATTCAATTTATTTTTAGGATATTACCATAAATCTAAAAATAAACCTAAAGTGTTTGTTCTAAAGTGTGTATTTTTTGCAAAATTCTCATACGAATCGAGACGTCACACGGTTTTTTGGCTTGTCGCGTGTTTTTCACGCTCGAGTCGCCAACTAAAAAAAAAGTCATGTGACACATCGATTCGTATGAGAACACTTCAAGATAAACAGTGGTGATAGTAGTTTGTTGTCAGTTAACACATATAAGTAATTAAAACAGCTTTAACATTGTAAAAACATCATAATTAAATACATTTTAATTTTAAAATCAATTTTTATTTACAAAAGTTGTTCAATGTGACCCCCGTTAACTTATATGCACTTTTCTACACGACGATGTGATGAACTCCAAGTTTTTTGCAATTCATTTGACCAATGATATCAGCTACATTATTAATTCTCATCAAATGTTCATCTCTATTATTTACTTTTTTTGGCATAAACTTTTTCGTTCATAAAACCCCATAAGAAAAAGTTACATGGGTTAAAATCAGGACTGCGTGGTGGCCATGTTATATCTGGGCTATATTGAACATTGTTTCCAACTCCTCTACCTATAAGTCTGTCAGGGAAAAGATAATATAATTGTTGTCGGACTGCATTTGTATGATGAGGAGGTACACTTCTAACATAAACTACATTGATTCTTGTTCTTCCAATGGTACATTCTCTAATAATACCGGAAGGTCATACACAATAAAATGTAAAAAATCCCTGACCGTTCTATCTAGCCGTAACCCAATATCTTAACCCGTTATCGTATGTTGCTTGACGGTGAACGGGTAAAATAATATTATTACTTAACTTTAATCCATAGATTACTATTCTAAATTGATAAACTACTCAATGAATTTATCATCGAGAATGATGAAACCTGGCGGAAGTCCTCTTATCATAGATCCACCAAATTTTCGGTCGGCAAAAAAAAATATTAAATACTTGCTGATTACTATTCTTACTATTTCTTCAATAAGTAAAATTTAAATAAATGAGAAGACATAAAAGTTAAATATAATTAAGAGGAAAAAAAAACAAATACTGTATTTTTCACGAAATAAACATTTTTAATATTTTAGTTTAAAATTAAAACATACAGAACCTATCATAAATTATAAAACACAAATACTTTGGTTAACTGACGTCGTTTAATAACAATATTTGAAGATTTTGCTTTAGCAACATAATGTAGTTGTATTTATAAATATTTTTACAAATTATTATTACCTATTACTAAATATAATCTATGATTTCGTAAAATGAATTATAGGAACACGTCATATTTTGTAGAATATTGAAATTATAACAATCATTCTTGGCTGAGATTATTTTTACAGATAAACCAAATATAATAGAAGTATAACAGCAGGTAAATTTGATTAACAAATTCCCAATGTATTAAGTCATTTAAAAACACTATTAGAACTCTTTAATAACCCTCCTCTATTTTTTTTTACATCGATTAATATGGAATAAAAATATTTATAACTATAGTTAAGTTCATTGTATGTAATAAAGAATATTATCTTTCAGTAGCGTGGCCAGGATTTTAAAATGGTGGGGGCCACACCCGAAATACTAAAAAAACCTAATTAGCAATTAACAATAAGTTTGTTAATATAGTAATTTTTATATTAAATTTATCGTATTTAATATATTTTATTTCATTATAATTACATTTCAATTTATTACTTTAATTACTTTGACTAATCTAACAATAAAAAACGTTGATGAAATTTTGAAAAAAAAATAGTATTTTCATTATTTATTTCTACCAAAAATTAAAACAAACAATTGGTTGTAGTTAACGCAAGCTTCTATTTTTGTTCATATCAGTTTTCTTTTTAAATGAGGGCCCCAAATCACGAAGGCCTCGATGTGTCGCACCTACTGCACCACTGCTACGCCGCTGTGTAACATGATTATTGATTAATAATTTAACGATAAAACAATAAGTGTTGGTATACAACTTACCAAGTCAATAATAATATTATCGATTTCATTTTTAACTTTTTCAACATAATCCTTGTGGCCTTTAATCAAAACTTGACTAGAATTGGAATTAACTTGTGGAAATTTAATAGTAACTCCATTATGTTTCCCACTTATCTGATTTATTACTTCAGCGTGGTGGGCAACAAAATGATCATGATATTTTGGAGGAACGTTCATAGTCACTTCAATTATATTTTTCTATAACATTTTAATGTATTACGAAATTATAATTATTATTATTGTATTATGATTCTGGTATATCTATTATTTAAATAAATTAAAAGGTAATAAGTGTTCAATTATTTTTTTATGTAATAACTGTTAGTCATAGGTTTATTTTATGATTTCAATAATTCCAATAACTATGTATAAAAATATTTGTATAGTAAATACTAACCAAGTCTTTAACAATTTCTTCAATCTTACGTTTCGCCTCTTCAACATTTATTTTGTCACCTTTTATGATGACAGCACTATTACTAGAAGCTATTTTCGGAAATGTTATAGACACTCCATTGCAATCATTAATAATTCGATTGATAATTTCACCACGTCTTGCAACAAAGTAATTATGATACTTTGGATCAACATTTACTACAGCTCGAATAGTATTTTCCTAAATCAAAATTGTTAATGATTATATGGTTAACTTATTTAGTTGTATTTAGGTACATCGATGATTATTTTAATTTTTTATCTTAAATTGTTTCATTTTATATGACTTATACATCAATAGTTCATTATTGTAAAGAAAACTATGAGAAATTATGTAAATATAACCTCAATACAATTTCAATAAAAAAATAGACAGGTTAGTTTAATACACGTGCATTTGTATTGAATTATACATACCAAAACTTTAGCATGGTCTGAAAGTCTTTGTTCAGAAAGAGCAACATCTGCTTTACTATCACTGATCACAACTCTATCTCCAGCACCAATATTAGGAAATTCAATTTTAACATCGCCCCATTCATTTTCCAATTTGTGTATACATTCTTTTTGTTTGACAACTAAAGTGCCATGATTCTTTTCATTGATTTCTACATGTTCTTCGATGACTTTACTAATATTGGTTATCATAACTTCAAATTTTGCTTTTACTATATTAACATTCTCTTTTTTACCAACAATAGTTATATTTTCATTAGTGGAATTAGTTTCAGGCGGGAAAATTATTCTTGTATTCGTTAAATGTCTGATCTGGAATCCAAGTATTAAACCATAAATGAACACATTGTACCCTTATATTAAATTATTTTAACAATATACCTTTTTTAACATTGACTCCATTTGTTCCAATTAAATATTTGTGAAACTTCGGATTTACTTTCAAATCAAACACATATTTATGAACTTCATCAACCATTGTCTGAATTTGTGTAGTAACATTTTTAACATCATCTTCAGGTCCTTTGATAACTATAGTCTATGAATAAAAGTTTAGCTTTAAAATAACGGTTTACTATTTTTTTTAATAGATTTTAGCATTTGGGAAATTTTCTTGAACATGTACTTATTGTATTAGGGGAGGAGAAGCAGTTTCATCTCTTGAGACAATCGTTTCCTGCTCAAAGAGAGAAACTGCCAGAGGCCAGGTTCGAATCGATGTCTAAGCGTATATCACGCATATAATAATTTATAAAATTGGTTAAATTGTCATTTTAATTTATAAGTTTAATAAATAAGTACATTCTTACATTATCTCCTTTAACAGTTGGTAAATTCAATGTCACATTATCCCCACAATCATCTTTTATAGATTGAATGAATTTATTCCCAAGATTTACAATGACATTTCTAACTTTAACATTTCCCAACACCATTTCCTTTGTTATTATGTCTCCCTAAAAATACATGATTGATAAATCAAAAATAAAATTGAGCAATAAATAATCTTTATAAAAAACCAACAATTTCATTTTGTATTTCTTTAATCATATCATAAGCGATTAAAACTTTTCTTTTATTTCCCATGACTTTAATAACATCCTTATTGTCTCCTTCACGTGGTAAAAAAATTCTCGTATCAGTCTCTTTTCTAATCTATAATATTAAATTATATAAATAAAAATATTTCTAAAGGTCGAACCACAAAAGTTAATAAATAATAATTACCTTTTTAATATATATTGCTCTCTTTCCAGCACTAAGTTTGTGGAATTGTTTAAAAATAGGAATTTCCAACACATAGTTGATTTCATTCAATACTTCGGCCAATTCAGCTAATGATTTAAATGCTTTATTTACATCATCGTTCAAACCTTGTATTTTAACTAAATTATTTCTAGCCTCAACTAAAATATCGAACCAAATATTATTTATAAACTCTCAAAATACAAAAAATAGAAACATATTAATACTATTAATACTATTAATTACCTGGACTTGGGAATATAATTTTGACATTAAATATTTTCTGAAGTTCTCGAACTTTTTCACCATTGAATCCAATTATCGCTCCGTGGTGACGTTGATCAATTGTTATTTCTTTTTCAATTTTACTTTTCAACTTAATTATAATTTCCTCCAATTCCTAACAAAAATTTTAATTATTAAAAAAATTACGAAAGAAACTATTTAATGGAAATTTATTAAAATACCCGATTTCGTTAATACATAATACTTGTAAATTTTTTTTTAAAAAAAACATATCAGAAATCTTTTAAAAACTTTTAAACCTATAAGTAATATTAAAATTAAAAGTTCATTGAATTTGTATATTGTTATATCAAAATTCAATATTAAAATCCTCATTAATTTATTTTTTACTATAAAAGTATAATAAAAATTATCGGTATTTTAATTTAGAAATCGTGAAATTTTCAAATATTTATTAAAAGATTTAATTTTAATTTAATTAATAAAATAAATAAACTAGTACGGTCACAAATAACCACTTTAAAAATAGGCATTATCTATTTTGTCAATTTTTCTCCAACCTGTTCATTCTAGCCATTCTTTTCGAAAATTAATTTACTTTAATGTGTTAAACTTAAATTCCAATTCATTAAAACATATTTTTGATACATACTTGAACTACTTTTTTCGTGGAATCCTTTGTTCCAGTTATATAAATTATGTCAGCTGAATTTTTCATGCATGGTATTTGAACACGTGCTCCTGTACGTTTTTCAATATTTTTAAGATTAAGTCCTTGTTTGCCCAATAACGTACTTCGATGTTCTTTTGGAAACGGTATAGTAGTAGTTTTAATCTGAAATTTTAATGTTTTAGTTAAAATTGCTAAAAAAAAATATTTTTTATTTATTTATCCGTAATAAAACTATAAAATAACAAATGATTCATCAAACATTTTAAATTATTATGCTCATTTATATATTATAATATTAAATAATAATAATAATAATAATAAATTATTCATAATTTGTACACAACAATATAATATATATATATATATATATATATATATATATATAATAAATATTATTTTTATCAGTTTATCTTATTAATTCCAACTTAATTAAAACTTATTTACTTGAGTTTGATCGATTATGATAATCTTTTGTTTTGCTCGTTCAACATTAACTCTATTGCCGCTGATTAGTAAAGTCAGATCCATGGTTTTTTGAAATACAAATCTCTATTCCTACATTATACTCTTTCCCAATTTTTATATATGCTTTCTTAAATTTTTCATGCTCTAATTGACTATTCCTGTCCCAATTTCTGTCTTGGGCAGGTATTGAAATTATCTACAAATTTTACAAAATAAAAATCAAGATAATATTTTATTTATATTCTAGATATAAATCAACAAAAACTTTCTAAACTATTACTATTCATACAGAAAAATGTTATTTAAAATCATAATAATGATGTTCTTTAATATGAAAATTATCATTCTATAATTTTTATGTTATTTTTTATTTTTTATTTACCTTTAAATACAAAGTTTTATAGCTCAACAATTATATCATGTAAGATAACTAAGTATGCATTTTAATCATTATCATAAAATAATATTAGTAAAATATAATAATTTGAGATAATTATAAAATAAGAGTTAATTTTGATTGACCAATTAAAATTTACAAGTAACGGATAACATATCAAGTGGTTAAAGACGTGATCATTTAAATGAATAAGGTAGAAAATAATTTGGGCTTGGAAGTAAGTTGATTGCGTAGAAGAGCTATAATAATATAAAAAAAAGGGAAAATATTAGATTTATTAATGCCAGAAAACCTGAGATTAATTGGAAAACGGTATATCGTCCATAGGACTATTAGGTAATAGGATATTATTAGAACTAGTGATGGGGGCACAAGAAACTTTGGAAAGAGGTTTGATAAGAGGAGACGTGAGTACAATATTTTTATTTTGATGATTACAAGTGGGTTGTTTTGTGACGTTTAAGAAGTAATTTATGTTTAGGACAACCTTTATAGTTGGAAATATGATCATCCGCGCAAAATACGCACTTGGTTAAACTGTCTTTCACTTTGATGTAACTGTTTCAAAAGTGATTTCCTTTGCGTTTAACACAGTGTGAAGGATGAAGGGTTACCATTATTTCCGGTATGGTGATGGTAATAGTTAACATTGTGACCGTAGCTATGTCATTTCAGACACTGAGGTGAATCACTAAGTCTTATTGGGTAATTCAACTTAAACTTTTGTGTGCAACATTGATGACTCATTAAGAATTTTTTTATCATTTGTATTTGGATTAATTGCAACAAAGAACAGCGGAAGCGTATGGCCATTTTGAATGACATTCTTAATTCTTTTGCGGGAATCTAATTCCAATAGGGCATCTGATATATTTAGTGACTGATGTTTTTATATTAATAGTAAACAATACATTCTTTGGTTATATTATGAACGTCACAAGAGGTGTCGAGTTTGATTTCTTTGTCCACTTCGCTTGAAAAGACAGCGAAACGATTAGACGAAACTAATGGTTTAGTTCTTTTCCCCGTATGGATAGGAGAATTAGACAATGATAGCAGCGACCATTTGGGTTTGGTAGTAAGCGGAGATGGTATGTTGTCCATCTTGAAAGTGAAGTCGCATAAATATAATACCGTGAACTGAACTAACTAACTTAACTTAAATAAACTAATAAAGTAACTTAACTAAAATTGCGGTAACGGAACGGTCAAATTATAATCGCACTGACATACGACCGTGTTACAAGTCAATATCGGACTGATCGTTCTAATACTTATTAATTACTATTAAAATGGCATGATAAATTACTTCGTTCACCGTTGAAGATTTAACATTATTCTGTTTTTTAAATGGTACAGTCCCAATTTTATTTGATGTCTTCGATACTGGCAAAGCTGGAAATACAATATCGTAACTATTGCCATTATTTTTAGCATCTCTTGAACTAAGTTGGCCAGACAACATTGACACATTCTTCATCATTGTGATCGTTGTACTGAACAGATACTGAATTACTTTCCTAAAACAAAATCTGAAAACTCTAAAATCAAAATGCGAATGAATAAAAAAATTTAATTCGTTCGAATTCGATATCAATGTTCAACCAGTATTATGCTTCAGAAAGTGATTTGATACGTCATATAAATCAACTAAATGTTCTTCTATGACTATAAACAACTAACAAACTAAATCACCAATAGTTACAAATATGCAAAATATAACTTTATATCGATTAAAACGACTAATAATGCAATGTTTTTAAGTCTGTATTATCAAACGATAATCGATTAAAAAAATAAAATTTTCATATATCTTGGCCTGTAGTTTTGCTTGCAATATATATCATGCAAGAATATGCATAGTAATACGCAAGTACATGTTCATATATAGACATAAGACCTCTTAATACATGTGAATTCACGTGTCATGTGTAAAATCCAAAATAAGAACGTATAACCTTAACTTAATACTGTACTAATAATATTTTATTAAAACTTTAAATACATAACGTAAAATTACAAATTCATCATTATAAAAATGGACATATATTTGGATTAACACGTATTTCACGTGTACACGTGAATTCCGTGACACATGTTTTAAGAGCTCTAATCACATATACTTATGCTTGTATATTTTTAGTCTTGTATGTATTTAAATATTGTTTAGTTTCAAAAGTGATCTGATGTGTGTAGAAGTGTTGTTTTTTTAAATTTATAACGAGACTGTTAAATGGACCAAACAAAATAGGAGTACTTATTGTTTGCGATATGCTTCGTAAAGAAATCTTAGAAAAGAAACAAGAAGCTTTTAAAAAAAATGATTATAGGTTCGACAATGGATTAGTAGAAGAAATAGTGTTGGCAAATCAGTTTGTTTTGAATTAAGAAATCACATTGATCACGTGGTTCACTATACGTGTTCGGGAATAAACTGGCCTAAAATTACCTAATTGCATTCCATTTCTGTCTGACGTGTTAAATTTCATGCAAGTTTGAGCATGCAAGAGCTTGCGTTACGTATTATAAACGTTTAAATTTGTTCAATTTTGTTCTTGCACGAGTAAAAATATGCATGCGGGAAAAAGCATACAAGAAATTTCAATAGTGTGAACCCGGTATAATGCTTTATTTTTAACTTTTCAAATTCACATACGTATTGTGTAAATCAGGGATCTTCAAAATTTTATAAACACTGTACCCCTTTTTATCAATTAACTTTTTTGGGTACCCCTTCTAAGTTAGAAAAATTAAAATAAATATAAAAAAATTTAAAATTTTATAAAATTACATATTTATTTCATTAAAACATAATACACAAAAGATGTTAAAAACAAAAAATAGCTTACTTTCAAAACAAATTAGTGAGAAGGGTTAACTTGTTTTTGTTAGCACAGTAGATCAATATTGGGTTCTAATTTAGTTTAGTACGATCTTAAACCATCTTCAATATTTAACTTGTTTCTATATTTACTTTTAAACTTGAATAACCTTTTCCACATAAGTAATTTAAATGTGAAGGTTTGTTGGCCAGACTCGTACCCCTTAAAAAATCTCGAGTACCCCAAAGAAGTACGCGTAACACAGTTTGAGAACCACTGGTGTAAATAAAGCTAAAATACACTATCGGCCCACGACGATTATCGTATAGATAAGCAATAAATGTACTTATGCATGACGGTCGTTTGACGTTTATTAAATATTTTGTAATGAACAATCCTGCAAAATGTTTAAATTTTACCAAAATATGGTAAGTACACTAAAAATTTGTTTGTACTGGAACGGTCGTTATTTTTTTTACGAACCGGAACGCTAAAAAACTTTTTTCGTGTACCGGAACTGCGTTCCGGTCCATTTCCAGCCCTGTTTGTTTCTGTAAAGACTATTTAGTTATTGTAATTAGAAAAAAATGAATTCCAAATATAAAATTAAAACTAAAACTCCTTTATCGAAAAGAAAAAAAACACAAAGGTTTCATAAAGGGAATAAGAGACTACCATGAACCAAAATATTAGAAATAATAGTACGAATTACATTGCACTGCAAACTATTTGCTGTTATTTTTTTTTTTAATTACTGTTGTACATCAAAACGTGGATTCCTAATTTTTGATAACTACAATTTATCAAATATTACCATACTGCGATAACGATTGCAATGAACGACTACCTGGATTATGGTGCGGAAAGAAGTGGTATACGCATTGACACCACACATACACTAATAATCATTTACAACTAACACAGACCTCGGGTGGCGACGATGTGATTAGAAATTGCCTAAATGTTGCTCCTTAAATAAATGCTATAGCAAGGCCCCTTAAAATCAATCTACCGATAATCAAATGTTGATACCTTTGGAAATGGCTGAAATTGTATCATCTAACCTAACCTAACCTAACACCTTTATAAACTTATATAACTTGTTAAACATGCATAGGCGGCACTTGGGGATGATTCAAGGGGGGGGGGGCTTCAGCCCCCACATACATTTTTCAATCACTGCCTCTCAGAAGCTTTTATTCCACCCTTTACCTTCTATAAGAAATGTGCCTATTGGAAGGCAAGTAAAATTTAAAAATTAATAATAAAACAATAATTCGCTTGATTTTTTCGTTAACTTTTTTTTGGGAGGGGGTGGCAAAAGTATACATTTGCCACCCCAAAAAAATGTTTGGGAGGCAACTTCCCTCTTATGACCCTCCCTAAGTGCCGCCTATGTGAACATGTGAAAGAGCATTCTCTGCTGTGTGGTATGAGAACAGTTGGCTACGTTCAACAATATTTTTCAAATTTAACATTATCATAGCATAGAATATAAAGAAATTTAACCCATATCTTAAACAGTGACACCGTCTTAGAACATTTCTTAGCTAACAATAAGAATAAAATGTTAGATCTTAATCTGTAAATTGTAATCTAGGTATGTCATATTTTATGTACAATATTATATAATTTATTAATAATTTAGTGTATAGTAAAATGTTATGCTTGTTTTTATCTGAAGTAATTATTTTGTGATGAATGGGGCTGTGGGGGAATAGGGGAGAAGCCTCCATGCTTATATTGACTAAACTTATTTGTGGGGTTTCAACTCCTCTTACAATTCAGACCTAGTAGCGCCAATGAATCCTGTGTTTATTTATTTTATATATTATTGGTTTTTTGTACATCTTTTATGAAGTTATCTTCTTACTTATGCTTCAATGATCTTACAGTCATTGGTTCATAATTATTCGCAAATAATCTCTGTGCTTGATTCGGCAGCGAGTAATATAACTTTTTTAGTTCTATAAATTAAGAACATTATGTAAACAAAATAAATTTATATTCTAAAAACGCAGTATTATTATAATTAATAGCTGATAAGTTATAAACATAGACCTTATACTCATAGTATAATGAGTAGTATAATCAGGGCCGTGTTAAGGGGGGGGTCAAAGGGAGCAATTGCCCCCGGACGCCGTAGTTTTTTAAAAGTAAGGGGCGCGCCCTTATTTACACTCAATATATTACCTGTTCCCAGTGGCCCTGTAGAAAAAATTTTACCCTGGGGCGCTAAAATGTTTGACACGGCTCTGAGTATAATACTCATAAATATAAGGTTTATGGTTATAACCATTATAGTTGAAACTTAAGATAAATAAATAATAATAATTTCAATTATTATTATATGCTATTATTTATTTTCCAAAAACTAGGATTTTTTTTTACTTTATTTTTCCGAAAATTTTATTATAATTATCGCAATAATTAATCACAATATTCAAACGAATCTTGAAATTAATAAACATAAGCTTAATATAAAATGTATACATATAATTTATAACCACGGATATATAATATATTAAACGTTTAGTATAGGTTTCTGTGTTTATAACCACCTTGTTTATAACTTATAATACAATCATAAATCATATATTATAAAACTTAATAGTTGAATCTATGGACTACACCAATAGAGTTTCTCTGATAGTTTACACTAGTGTATCCCAGACTTTTACGACAACAGAATCCTTAGGCAATAGTTTGAGTTTTGTTGAACTTCAATGTTTCAAACTCAAATTTACCCAATTTTTCAATTATTTATTGAAAAACAAATACTCCAAATAATGTTTTAAAAACAGCTCATGATTTTTGTGTCCTACTCTACTACTTTCAATATACCAACTACTCTATTCACATGCATATCTTACGAAACTCTTGAGATTATCCCACGGAACACACTTTGGGAATCACTGGTCTACACGACTACATATACAAGATTTGTAAGATAGGCCAGTACCATAGCTAGATATTAGTTAGTCTTTTGTATAACGCCTATGGATATAAAACGTATATTTAGGAAGATTATACAATATAACATTTTGTACAGAATTAAAACTTCTTATTTTTTGGTTTTTTGTGTGGTATTATGGAAAAAAAAAATTGATTTAACAAGTGAGGCTTTAATTAATTTTAATACATTTACTTTATTGCTTCCTATTGGACATTGACTATATACAACAATGTGGATATATTTTTTATTGTCTATGAGTGATAAATAATTTTCAATCATTTTTTTACGAACGATTATTTAAATTTAACATAGGTAATAAGTAGAGCCCGGATTTAAATGTATTTCCTTGTTTGTACTAAGTGTATGCACGTCTATAGAGGTTTAAAATGTTCACGATTCATATCGCACCGAATTTAATACCTAATTTTATATTGCATATTTTGCATATTTCAAGGGTTATTGCATATTTGTTCATAAATGCATATAAAATGTATATTTAATGGGTTTTTTGGGTTTTTTAATAATTTAACTATTTTAATTTACAGTTAATTTTGTAATCGCCTCGAATAGAGCACAAATAGACTTTATAGGTATTAAGTTTCAAAAATAGTATTTTAAAAGATTTGTAGGTGTAATTTTCTATTAGTTTTTTTGAGAGTAGGTAACTTCAAATGATTTAAAATATTTATTTTTATTTTTTTTTATTTGTACTATCGTTTTTAAGTTTCATAAAAGTTTTAGATTGATTTAAATGATTTGAAATATATATATATCGCCATTTTTTTTTTTGCATATTTGCATCATATTTGACACTTTTTAAATGCATATAAATCCGGGCTCTAGAAATAAGTAATAATGAATAAGTACCTATTAACTCTAATTTCACTATAAATGGTTTTGAGAGTATTAGTTTCAGAGTTGATTTTTATTATAATTGTTTGAGCATCATAACCAAATATCGTATAAAAGAATAATGCTTAACGATAACATGCAAAATTTCAATATATCTTCAATATGTATTCGTAATAACATTTTGTAATTGTAATGTAATATAAAAGTAGAAATGGCTGAAAATATTTTAACATTATTAAAATTTAAAAACAACTAATTTTTCTTTTAAGGTCTATAGGTCAATCAAGACAATCGTTACACATCCAACCTTTAAATCTTCTCCATTAGTGCTCTTCATTTCGATCCTCCATCTAACTATTTCAGGTTTCTATTAAAAATCCTCCAAAGATGATTCTCTCCAACTCGTTACTTACCTTGTTCTCATCTGCCCCATTTCTCCGTTGTTTATTGGTCCAAAAATCTTCCTTCTTTAAGTTTTTTTTTTGTTTAAAAAGAGCATCAATTTACTTCCCTTACATTAAAATATATTTAACTTAAACCTATATCGCCAAATAGTCAAAATAGTGAGAATTACTGTTTGTTAGATAATCGACGAATTTAAAATCGTAGGACCAAAAAATGGATCAGTAAAGTTAAAAAAATGCAAAAGTTGCGTGGGATATGGGTTGTAGACGTGTATAATAATAATTACCATCGAGCTACACAGTAGCATATACAAGGGTAGATGTGGGGCTCAAATCCTCCCCTAGAACTTTTTTTTAAATGTTATAAAATAATGTTATTAGTGTGAGGACGTAAGAAACGTAAAAAAAAATAATGATAAAATTAATGATTTGTTTGCAAATGATTCCCCCTAATACAAAAGTTATGAATACGCCACTGGAATTACACTAAAATAAATAATGAATTGCAAAAATTACTTAACATCAATAATATAAGCAAATAGATTGTCACCAGTACGCAGTGGCGTAATTGGGGGGGTCGCATTTGCGACCCCAAATATAATGTATGGGTTGCAAAAGTATTATTATGCAATCCCTGAAAATTCCATATTTATGGTTTATTGCTAAATAGTAAAAAATGAAAATAAGGAATTATTTAATTAAATAATTAAGAAATAAAAAAAGCTGGAGAATGAGAAAATTGAGATGATAATAACATCGAGAATAATACGACGACAGAACTCTAAATTTAAAAATAAATTATAAGATATTAGCTATAATATCGGTTGTAGTTATATTATAATTATAAAAGATTATGTGATTTAAAATTTAAATTTCAGTATTGTTTGTGGCTATATATTAATTATAAAAAATTTAAATTTATAGTTGTATATTATAGTTGTAAATTTATATATAACTTGTATTTATATATAAGAAGAATTATATAGAATTATGATGTACTTTATACAGTCAACTCGCGAATTAACGAACTTCAAGGGACCGATCAAAAAGTTCGTTACATCGAAATTCATTATATCAAAAGCATAAATCAACAAAATCTGTTTAAACGATATTTATAAGAAAATTTAAATTTTATTAGATTTTTATAATTACATACCTACATACAATATGAGATTATTATTAAATATTTTATTAGATACATTCATACATTTTTTGTTTATTACATACATACATATTTATTTTTTAAAAAAATAGGATTTTTTTTGTGTGTATCCATTTGCGCTTACGCGATTAATAGTGTTGTTCAAATTTAGAATATTACAAAATACACTGTCGTCAATATCATGTCTTTGTAAAAAACTTAAGACCGCACGGAGACCTAATTTTGCTTCATTCGAGCTTACGGGGGGGCTCTTCGTCATCAGCTTTATTCAAAATTTTTATTTATATTTAATACAATTTACATTTAACAGACGTGTATCATATAAACGATAGATGAACATTATCTTATCGCATAAGAATGGCCGAAACAAACTCGTAAAATGTGCTGTATCAATCTCCAAAATTGTAAAAATTTGTTACATTGCGTGAACTTTAGCCAAAAAATCTTCGTTATATCGAGGGGACCAAAATACATTTGATTTTTCGTTATAGCACGAGGTTTTCAAGGGTCCGACAGTTTTATACGTTATATCGAGATTTTCGTTTTATCGAACTTCGTTATACCGCGAGTTGACTGTATTAATAGAATATAATAATATGATTATATTAAAACATTGTTTTATAATGTTGGTGCATCCTGAGAAACTTTTGCCACCCCTGATATTTTTTTCGAATTACGCCATTGCCAGTACGTGTGTATCCATCATATGTTATATACAGCTGCTCCGGATCCGGTGTTGTTCAACGTAGACTTGGTGGCGTTGTACGATAGAATGTTGGACGCGGATTGCGACGAAGACTGCGATTTGGATTGCGTGGCAACCGTGACGGAGACTGAACGATGGGAGGCGTACGACAAGTTCCGCGACGTGGTCGAAGCACGGGTCGCACACAACTTGTACCTATGCAAGTGCATTGAACTGAAGCAGCGGACGGTGGACGTGGAAGACAACATCATCGAGGAGACCACGGAGTTCTGGCTGGACGACAAAATGAAAGTGAAAGTATGTAAGACGTTTTTCACTCGCACCCTGGGCCTGCCGGATGCGCGGTTGAACGCGCTGCTCGAGCCCGATACCTTCGAGTGGTTCTCCCGGTATAAGCACCTCTTGATTGATCACACGGTTACCGTTATGGCAGTGACAGCCGTTGACAATCATGATAGAGACGTGGACGAAGAGAGAACGAAGCGTTACTGCGGTATCGAACAACCCTGTTCCGAGTTTGTGCTGAATTCCAGGTGAGTCATATTATTACTACCGATTGTTGTGCATGCCCCTATAGTACCTATAAAATATGATTTTTTTTATTTGGATTCAAAATTTCTTGTCATATTATTTTTAGTATACAAAATACTGAAAATGTTATGAAAAATAAATTAATTTATACGAGAAAAGCTCCGGTGTTAATGGGTTAACCAATGATCAAGAGTTTTTTTTTCATTAATTGGTGTCTTGGGTGCTTCCTTACTCGTTGCTTCTCGGCAACATATGTTACGTTACATTTTAGGAACATACATTCAATTAAATTCATTAATCACTTTAATCGATAATATAATAAATAAAAAATTATTTAATAAATAATAATATTTTTTATTTTTTTTCATTTTTTGTATTATTTAATAAATTATTTATATATAATATAAATGGGACGAATTTAGTTTAGCTCCCAAGCTATTTTTAGAAACAATATTCGTACAACCGTATGCGTATCATTTCACTGTACCATATATTAAACCGGACTTACACGATGACAGTTTTTTTATGAAAATTTTAAATTGTATGACATAATATGTATAATATATTATATGGCACGAACACTAGTGATATAAATGTTGCTACACTTGATGTAATGACACACAAACATATTTAAAATAATCCAGACATTTATAGAATTGTAGCAACAGAAATATCTTGATTGTTCACACGATAAATTAAAATATTTCTGAATACAAACGACAGCCTAACAACTAAAGCTAAAAAACTAAGCTGAACAACTAGTTTTATAGTGCGCAGTTGTACTTAATTACTAAAATTATGGTGTCTTATATTTTGTATTTTGTATTCATCAATATAAACTATGGTATCGAAGCATAAACCAATTGTTATAGAAAATTAGAGTAAAAAAACAAAAAAGGTGAGAAGTGAGTGGGAACGCTAATGGCTTCAAAAAAAGAAATTTTATGGTGCATATAGTGAAGTGTTTTATTCCTCACCAAATTATCCTTATATTTTGAATGTTTTGGATTCTAAAGATAAGAATAATTTTATATCTTTCGAAGTTTGAGGGGATATCCATAAAATCCCATTTTTTTTAACCTTGATGACATAATTGATGTTTTAATTTTAAAGCTTATAAAAATAAAATAATTTTAAAAATACTAGAAACCAAACACCAAACTGTAACTCTCATTGTTTTGATTCCTCAAAACAGCAAAGAGTCTATTAATCACACTGTTGACACTTGTTTTGGACATGTTCAGATCGGCACAAGAATTTTTACAAGACTTATGATGTGAAAATTAGAAAAGTGTACGACATAAATGTAAATAATCGTTCGTACGTTGACAGTTTACTGTCATATAGTTATATCGTTATAAAAATGTTGTCGTGTGAGTCCGATCTCAAGTAGACATTATAACGAATTCAGATTAGTTTCTGAAATATTATCGCATTATTAGATCGATTTGTAGGATGGATATAAGATACATAGTCGTAATCATATAACACTAAGATGACCATACGTCCTGTTTTAAAAGGGGCAGTCCGGGTTTTCGCATCTTTGTCCCGTTATCCCCCGAGGAATCTTTGGGACACTAAAATTAAAATTTTAAATGGTTAGCTCATTAGTTAACTCTGACCTAGTCATATTATATTTATTGTTTTTTAATTATCAATTTAATTATTTACTAAATTAATTTATTATCCTTTTAATTTATTTGTTTAGAAAGTATTTAGAAAAAAAACAGTTTGTCATTCGTTAAAGAAACAGACTCAGATTTAGATGAAGACTCAGAAGATATAGTTCCTTCAGTTTTTAATAGCGTTGTAAATCAAATTCAATCGATACCAAGAGTAGTAAGTACTTTGATAAATCCAGAAAATGACAAAGAAGTGTTGAGATTCGAGAGTAGTATAAATTATAAGTATATGTATTTACATTATTTGAAACAATCGAAGAAAAATAAAAATAAATTGAGCGAAAAACAATATAAGAAAATATATAATCAGTACATGAAAAAAATATTTATGGTGAAATAATCATAGTTACTAAATTACGATTTGAATATTTAACCTTTTGATATAGTCTTGATTTCTTCCCCAGATACTAACTATTATAAATTTAGTACAACAAATATTATGTATACTTTGTTAAAATAAATTCTAATTTATTTTTCATAATTTTTATGAATGTTATTAAAAATAATTCTATGTTTATGTATAGTAATATTGTTAAATTAAGGCCCAGGATCCCCCTTCCCTTGAAAATATGCCACCGGTAATGTAATAAGGTTTTATTGTAATTAATAATGTAATGTGGACAATTTGAAAACTAGGCATCCCTAGTTATACGTATATTTGTATCCATAATTGTATATAGATATATTTATGTTCAATGTATAAATTATTGTGGTATTGAGTTAAAATATAAATTAAATTAAATATATATATGTATGTTCTCTTTTGAAACAGAGTTTAGAAGGAAACTCAAAACGAGAATGTATATTAAATATATGTATATATAATATATTTGGCCGGCTAATAACTGGAATGTGAAAACATATCAAAAATTAAAAAAGTTTATCATCATGATTTTAATATTGAGTGTACACTGCGTCCAGTGAGAGAACGCAACTGGGCGGCGATCAAAACCCGTCAATTTTTGGGCTTTCCCACCACTACCAGCCCGAGCGTCGCGCTTGACGACCACTATCGGTTAACACCGGTTGCCCCGTGGTGGCGGAATTTCACATACGCGAAGTAGTTGGGTTCTCTCACTGGACGGTCTATAAATGTAAAAGTATCATAAAAATAAATATGCTCATTGTTTTAAATAATGATCAATAATTGTAATATTAAAGGTCGTGTTACACTATCATAGTTGAACCCAGTAACGTATTAGGGGTAGGGGGACTAGAGGGCGCGATGGCCTCGGGCGGCATAAGATTTTTACATAGCCTATTTTATGTTGATGAACAATAATATAAATTGGTTAATTTTTTTTTTCATCTCAGATAATATTCTAAGATTGGAAATATTCATAGGATGAGGAAGGAGACAAAAATTGTCGACGAAAAACCTCTCCTTTAAAACGTAAATAAACAAAAATTATTTTAGGTATAATTTGTTATACCACACAACAAAGTGGTTTAACGCTCTGTTGTATATTTTTCGTTGTCCACAGTGATTATAATATAAATTAAAATATCACAAGATTGATATACATTATAAATGCAAGTAATATAACCTTAATTTGTAAAAAAATATCCTTATTATATTTAATTACCTCATTTATAAGTCAACACTAATAAATTTAGTAAATTAATTTCAAGTATAGTCATTTAATATTATCTATTTGAATAGTTATTTAATTGTGTAGAATGGATTACAATTACTATATGTGTTCTTTTCAAGTGATATCAATCGCAGAATCTCTTAGGTATTTACATTTTCTAAGAAAAGAGAGTTTTTGGTTACATCCATTTAATAAAAGACAATGAGCTTTTTGAAAAATGTTATTTGAGCTTAAGACCGTATCCACAGAAGTTCTTTGAATATTACAGGATGTCCATTCAATCATTTGATTAGTTTTTGGACTTATTGTACACTGAAAACGCGTGTTGATACCGCTGTAGTGTGGTGCATGATTGCAAACCATGGGTTTTTATTTTGAGCGGTCAAAAATAGTATGAGCGGCGCTGCTGTCAAACCGAGACATGCAACGGATGAAATACTGAAATACCCAAGTGTGTCGCGTTCCATAAATACACGTGATAGTACTCACAAAAAAAAATCATGTGGTGCAACCGCAATAGTGACACAACCTTAATACATTTTTTATGGTAAAACAAACAAAGCCCTTGAAAAACAATTGCAGAACTCCAAGGGCGCTGCAAAGCATAGTTTGGTAACAAATGTATGTATTATGTATAGTATAACTATGTATGAGTATAACTACTCATATATATATATATATATATTTATAAACTAGTATCTTGATCAGAAGTCTGTAAATTTGACGTGTGATGACAATATGTTTTATTTAGAAAGATTAATGTTATTTTGGTCGTATGAAAAATATTACTTTATGTACAATCTAAATTATACTTAAATATAGAAAACAATGTTTTAAATTATTCTTCAATTTGAAAATAATATAATAGAAAATAAATATTTGAATGATTTACAATTTTTATAGTGCTAGTTGAAATACAAAATACTAAATGACAATAAATGATTCAATAAAAATAAAAGAAAAAAATCACAGCATGCATTTTAATGACTGTATTAATAAATTATACAATAGTAATTTGAATTATTAATAGTAAGGACATCAATATTAAACATAATTAAATACTAATACTCTGTAGCTATAAAAAAAACCATTCAAATTAAATACATATGATAACTTATTGAATAAAAATAGAAGGTTAATCACTTAACACATGTCAAACTTGCTTGATCAATTAATTCAAGAGTAGAAATTGAGTTGCAAAAACTGTCATGAGTTTCATATTCAATATTCTACCTATTTTAAAAAATACAAATAAAAATATTTTAAAATTTTATATATTTATAACTAATTTTATAAAATTTTATTCAAGATTTACATGTTTAGTATCTTCCTCTAGAATAAGATCTTGAACGAGATCTCCTACTTCTATAAATAGGTGACCGACTTCTTGACTGTGAACGATAACGACGTGGTGGCGGTGATCGTCTAAAATTAATTAAATATTATAAGTAAAAATCATTTCAAGTAAAACCTCCAATTAATGAAAATTTCATGAAAAAAAAAAAAAAAAAAAAAAAAAAACCAAATTAAAAATATTTTATTATAAACTGTCTCATTTTTAATCAAATATATATAATACATAAGCATCCATAATATAGAGGTTTTACTTTAAAATTTATTTCATTACAATAAAGGATTAAATATGATCCAACCAATATTATAGATAAAAGAAGTTTTTTTTAACACCTCAATTAAAATATATCCAAAGTTACTATATTTTTAATACATAAAATGTTAACCCGAAAAACGATGAGTGATGAAAAACGTAGATGTTCCAAACACATTGTAGTAGCTAAGATGAATTTCAAATGCTATTTCGTTGTTTTTGGTACTGCAATAAATCATGGGATTTGACAATTAAAAACAAATTTGTATTATAATTCCTATTTGGGATTTAAGAAGTTCACACCCCCCTGTTGTTGGTTGCTGGCTCAAGTTGGTAGTACTGTGTTGAAAGGTGATGGTAGTTGTGGTGATGATGAATGCATTAGAGTTGAATCTATAATAAATAACCTGCCAAAAGTTTTTATACTCATTAATTAAAAAAAAATATATTAATTTATGTATTTATATATAAATATACACAATAAGTGTAGTTTAATGTATCCCTACAACCCTTCAGTTATTAAATTCCTTAGTCTTATAAATATAATGTCCGAAGTAGAAAATAATATAATAGAATAGCAGTAATTTTAAAAATTAAAAAAAAATTAAAATATTTACCTATAATCAGGTGATCTATCTTTAGGGCGACGCTTTCCAGTAGACATTTGAACTATAATTCTAGATCCACAGCATCTCCTAAAATGTAAGCAATTATCTGTAGTCATAAAAGTTTAATAAAAATTATAAATATAACAAAAGAATATAATAATACAATAATAAATATAATACACATACATTAATTAAAGACCTAAAAGAAATGGGAATTGAAGAATTGGACCATTAAGAAAATTGGTGCACGACAGGGACAGGTGGAGAAGTGCTGTTTTGAAGGAAAAAAATCCACGCCATAAGAATAATACATAAAATACACTATTTTCAGAAACATAATAATCACCATGTTTTAGATCTGACAGGGATAACTGAAAAAATTCATCATACATAGTGCATTTACAGTTGTGTTACAAAATTTTGAAGAATGAAGTAAATTTTATAATATAAATAGTATCATAATGAATTTATTTGACAGGGATAACTGATATAAAGCATAATCATGTTTTTATTTTATGTTTTGTTCTTTTTTAGATTATTTCCACAGATATAATCTGTATATATTTCAGACTACATAAAGTATCACCATTTATTTATCTGATAGGGATAACTGATAATAATCATCATCAATAGTTAGTGCATTTAAAATTTAATTTTAAATGATCTAGATACTTCAAAATATGTAAGGTATCTTTATGCATTCATCTGACAGGGATATTTGATATTAATGATTATTAATAGTTAGTGGAATTAAAGTTTAATATCAAATACTTTAATTTAATTCAGAATATGAAAGTATTAATGTGAATTTGTTTATCAGGAATGACTGAAATAGTATATCATATACAGTGCAATTATAATTGTATTATCAACATTTGAAGAATTTAGTAAATTTACTAATACAATATATGTCATCATGAATACATTTGACAAGGATAACCAA
>NW_020273070.1:0-25568 GCF_003268045.1 Sipha flava
TTGGTTATCCTTGTCAAATGTATTCATGATGACATATATTGTATTAGTAAATTTACTAAATTCTTCAAATGTTGATAATACAATTATAATTGCACTGTATATGATATACTATTTCAGTCATTCCTGATAAACAAATTCACATTAATACTTTCATATTCTGAATTAAATTAAAGTATTTGATATTAAACTTTAATTCCACTAACTATTAATAATCATTAATATCAAATATCCCTGTCAGATGAATGCATAAAGATACCTTACATATTTTGAAGTATCTAGATCATTTAAAATTAAATTTTAAATGCACTAACTATTGATGATGATTATTATCAGTTATCCCTATCAGATAAATAAATGGTGATACTTTATGTAGTCTGAAATATATACAGATTATATCTGTGGAAATAATCTAAAAAAGAACAAAACATAAAATAAAAACATGATTATGCTTTATATCAGTTATCCCTGTCAAATAAATTCATTATGATACTATTTATATTATAAAATTTACTTCATTCTTCAAAATTTTGTAACACAACTGTAAATGCACTATGTATGATGAATTTTTTCAGTTATCCCTGTCAGATCTAAAACATGGTGATTATTATGTTTCTGAAAATAGTGTATTTTATGTATTATTCTTATGGCGTGGATTTTTTCCTTCAAAACAGCACTTCTCCACCTGTCCCTGTCGTGCACCAATTTTCTTAATGGTCCAATTCTTCAATTCCCATTTCTTTTAGGTCTTTAATTAATGTATGTGTATTATATTTATTATTGTATTATTATATTCTTTTGTTATATTTATAATTTTTATTAAACTTTTATGACTACAGATAATTGCTTACATTTTAGGAGATGCTGTGGATCTAGAATTATAGTTCAAATGTCTACTGGAAAGCGTCGCCCTAAAGATAGATCACCTGATTATAGGTAAATATTTTAATTTTTTTTAATTTTTAAAATTACTGCTATTCTATTATATTATTTTCTACTTCGGACATTATATTTATAAGACTAAGGAATTTAATAACTGAAGGGTTGTAGGGATACATTAAACTACACTTATTGTGTATATTTATATATAAATACATAAATTAATATATTTTTTTTTAATTAATGAGTATAAAAACTTTTGGCAGGTTATTTATTATAGATTCAACTCTAATGCATTCATCATCACCACAACTACCATCACCTTTCAACACAGTACTACCAACTTGAGCCAGCAACCAACAACAGGGGGTGTGAACTTCTTAAATCCCAAATAGGAATTATAATACAAATTTGTTTTTAATTGTCAAATCCCATGATTTATTGCAGTACCAAAAACAACGAAATAGCATTTGAAATTCATCTTAGCTACTACAATGTGTTTGGAACATCTACGTTTTTCATCACTCATCGTTTTTCGGGTTAACATTTTATGTATTAAAAATATAGTAACTTTGGATATATTTTAATTGAGGTGTTAAAAAAAACTTCTTTTATCTATAATATTGGTTGGATCATATTTAATCCTTTATTGTAATGAAATAAATTTTAAAGTAAAACCTCTATATTATGGATGCTTATGTATTATATATATTTGATTAAAAATGAGACAGTTTATAATAAAATATTTTTAATTTGGTTTTTTTTTTTTTTTTTTTTTTTTTCATGAAATTTTCATTAATTGGAGGTTTTACTTGAAATGATTTTTACTTATAATATTTAATTAATTTTAGACGATCACCGCCACCACGTCGTTATCGTTCACAGTCAAGAAGTCGGTCACCTATTTATAGAAGTAGGAGATCTCGTTCAAGATCTTATTCTAGAGGAAGATACTAAACATGTAAATCTTGAATAAAATTTTATAAAATTAGTTATAAATATATAAAATTTTAAAATATTTTTATTTGTATTTTTTAAAATAGGTAGAATATTGAATATGAAACTCATGACAGTTTTTGCAACTCAATTTCTACTCTTGAATTAATTGATCAAGCAAGTTTGACATGTGTTAAGTGATTAACCTTCTATTTTTATTCAATAAGTTATCATATGTATTTAATTTGAATGGTTTTTTTATAGCTACAGAGTATTAGTATTTAATTATGTTTAATATTGATGTCCTTACTATTAATAATTCAAATTACTATTGTATAATTTATTAATACAGTCATTAAAATGCATGCTGTGATTTTTTTCTTTTATTTTTATTGAATCATTTATTGTCATTTAGTATTTTGTATTTCAACTAGCACTATAAAAATTGTAAATCATTCAAATATTTATTTTCTATTATATTATTTTCAAATTGAAGAATAATTTAAAACATTGTTTTCTATATTTAAGTATAATTTAGATTGTACATAAAGTAATATTTTTCATACGACCAAAATAACATTAATCTTTCTAAATAAAACATATTGTCATCACACGTCAAATTTACAGACTTCTGATCAAGATACTAGTTTATAAATATATATATATATATATATGAGTAGTTATACTCATACATAGTTATACTATACATAATACATACATTTGTTACCAAACTATGCTTTGCAGCGCCCTTGGAGTTCTGCAATTGTTTTTCAAGGGCTTTGTTTGTTTTACCATAAAAAATGTATTAAGGTTGTGTCACTATTGCGGTTGCACCACATGATTTTTTTTTGTGAGTACTATCACGTGTATTTATGGAACGCGACACACTTGGGTATTTCAGTATTTCATCCGTTGCATGTCTCGGTTTGACAGCAGCGCCGCTCATACTATTTTTGACCGCTCAAAATAAAAACCCATGGTTTGCAATCATGCACCACACTACAGCGGTATCAACACGCGTTTTCAGTGTACAATAAGTCCAAAAACTAATCAAATGATTGAATGGACATCCTGTAATATTCAAAGAACTTCTGTGGATACGGTCTTAAGCTCAAATAACATTTTTCAAAAAGCTCATTGTCTTTTATTAAATGGATGTAACCAAAAACTCTCTTTTCTTAGAAAATGTAAATACCTAAGAGATTCTGCGATTGATATCACTTGAAAAGAACACATATAGTAATTGTAATCCATTCTACACAATTAAATAACTATTCAAATAGATAATATTAAATGACTATACTTGAAATTAATTTACTAAATTTATTAGTGTTGACTTATAAATGAGGTAATTAAATATAATAAGGATATTTTTTTACAAATTAAGGTTATATTACTTGCATTTATAATGTATATCAATCTTGTGATATTTTAATTTATATTATAATCACTGTGGACAACGAAAAATATACAACAGAGCGTTAAACCACTTTGTTGTGTGGTATAACAAATTATACCTAAAATAATTTTTGTTTATTTACGTTTTAAAGGAGAGGTTTTTCGTCGACAATTTTTGTCTCCTTCCTCATCCTATGAATATTTCCAATCTTAGAATATTATCTGAGATGAAAAAAAAAATTAACCAATTTATATTATTGTTCATCAACATAAAATAGGCTATGTAAAAATCTTATGCCGCCCGAGGCCATCGCGCCCTCTAGTCCCCCTACCCCTAATACGTTACTGGGTTCAACTATGATAGTGTAACACGACCTTTAATATTACAATTATTGATCATTATTTAAAACAATGAGCATATTTATTTTTATGATACTTTTACATTTATAGACCGTCCAGTGAGAGAACCCAACTACTTCGCGTATGTGAAATTCCGCCACCACGGGGCAACCGGTGTTAACCGATAGTGGTCGTCAAGCGCGACGCTCGGGCTGGTAGTGGTGGGAAAGCCCAAAAATTGACGGGTTTTGATCGCCGCCCAGTTGCGTTCTCTCACTGGACGCAGTGTACACTCAATATTAAAATCATGATGATAAACTTTTTTAATTTTTGATATGTTTTCACATTCCAGTTATTAGCCGGCCAAATATATTATATATACATATATTTAATATACATTCTCGTTTTGAGTTTCCTTCTAAACTCTGTTTCAAAAGAGAACATACATATATATATTTAATTTAATTTATATTTTAACTCAATACCACAATAATTTATACATTGAACATAAATATATCTATATACAATTATGGATACAAATATACGTATAACTAGGGATGCCTAGTTTTCAAATTGTCCACATTACATTATTAATTACAATAAAACCTTATTACATTACCGGTGGCATATTTTCAAGGGAAGGGGGATCCTGGGCCTTAATTTAACAATATTACTATACATAAACATAGAATTATTTTTAATAACATTCATAAAAATTATGAAAAATAAATTAGAATTTATTTTAACAAAGTATACATAATATTTGTTGTACTAAATTTATAATAGTTAGTATCTGGGGAAGAAATCAAGACTATATCAAAAGGTTAAATATTCAAATCGTAATTTAGTAACTATGATTATTTCACCATAAATATTTTTTTCATGTACTGATTATATATTTTCTTATATTGTTTTTCGCTCAATTTATTTTTATTTTTCTTCGATTGTTTCAAATAATGTAAATACATATACTTATAATTTATACTACTCTCGAATCTCAACACTTCTTTGTCATTTTCTGGATTTATCAAAGTACTTACTACTCTTGGTATCGATTGAATTTGATTTACAACGCTATTAAAAACTGAAGGAACTATATCTTCTGAGTCTTCATCTAAATCTGAGTCTGTTTCTTTAACGAATGACAAACTGTTTTTTTCTAAATACTTTCTAAACAAATAAATTAAAAGGATAATAAATTAATTTAGTAAATAATTAAATTGATAATTAAAAAACAATAAATATAATATGACTAGGTCAGAGTTAACTAATGAGCTAACCATTTAAAATTTTAATTTTAGTGTCCCAAAGATTCCTCGGGGGATAACGGGACAAAGATGCGAAAACCCGGACTGCCCCTTTTAAAACAGGACGTATGGTCATCTTAGTGTTATATGATTACGACTATGTATCTTATATCCATCCTACAAATCGATCTAATAATGCGATAATATTTCAGAAACTAATCTGAATTCGTTATAATGTCTACTTGAGATCGGACTCACACGACAACATTTTTATAACGATATAACTATATGACAGTAAACTGTCAACGTACGAACGATTATTTACATTTATGTCGTACACTTTTCTAATTTTCACATCATAAGTCTTGTAAAAATTCTTGTGCCGATCTGAACATGTCCAAAACAAGTGTCAACAGTGTGATTAATAGACTCTTTGCTGTTTTGAGGAATCAAAACAATGAGAGTTACAGTTTGGTGTTTGGTTTCTAGTATTTTTAAAATTATTTTATTTTTATAAGCTTTAAAATTAAAACATCAATTATGTCATCAAGGTTAAAAAAAATGGGATTTTATGGATATCCCCTCAAACTTCGAAAGATATAAAATTATTCTTATCTTTAGAATCCAAAACATTCAAAATATAAGGATAATTTGGTGAGGAATAAAACACTTCACTATATGCACCATAAAATTTCTTTTTTTGAAGCCATTAGCGTTCCCACTCACTTCTCACCTTTTTTGTTTTTTTACTCTAATTTTCTATAACAATTGGTTTATGCTTCGATACCATAGTTTATATTGATGAATACAAAATACAAAATATAAGACACCATAATTTTAGTAATTAAGTACAACTGCGCACTATAAAACTAGTTGTTCAGCTTAGTTTTTAGCTTTAGTTGTTAGGCTGTCGTTTGTATTCAGAAATATTTTAATTTATCGTGTGAACAATCAAGATATTTCTGTTGCTACAATTCTATAAATGTCTGGATTATTTTAAATATGTTTGTGTGTCATTACATCAAGTGTAGCAACATTTATATCACTAGTGTTCGTGCCATATAATATATTATACATATTATGTCATACAATTTAAAATTTTCATAAAAAAACTGTCATCGTGTAAGTCCGGTTTAATATATGGTACAGTGAAATGATACGCATACGGTTGTACGAATATTGTTTCTAAAAATAGCTTGGGAGCTAAACTAAATTCGTCCCATTTATATTATATATAAATAATTTATTAAATAATACAAAAAATGAAAAAAATAAAAAATATTATTATTTATTAAATAATTTTTTATTTATTATATTATCGATTAAAGTGATTAATGAATTTAATTGAATGTATGTTCCTAAAATGTAACGTAACATATGTTGCCGAGAAGCAACGAGTAAGGAAGCACCCAAGACACCAATTAATGAAAAAAAAACTCTTGATCATTGGTTAACCCATTAACACCGGAGCTTTTCTCGTATAAATTAATTTATTTTTCATAACATTTTCAGTATTTTGTATACTAAAAATAATATGACAAGAAATTTTGAATCCAAATAAAAAAAATCATATTTTATAGGTACTATAGGGGCATGCACAACAATCGGTAGTAATAATATGACTCACCTGGAATTCAGCACAAACTCGGAACAGGGTTGTTCGATACCGCAGTAACGCTTCGTTCTCTCTTCGTCCACGTCTCTATCATGATTGTCAACGGCTGTCACTGCCATAACGGTAACCGTGTGATCAATCAAGAGGTGCTTATACCGGGAGAACCACTCGAAGGTATCGGGCTCGAGCAGCGCGTTCAACCGCGCATCCGGCAGGCCCAGGGTGCGAGTGAAAAACGTCTTACATACTTTCACTTTCATTTTGTCGTCCAGCCAGAACTCCGTGGTCTCCTCGATGATGTTGTCTTCCACGTCCACCGTCCGCTGCTTCAGTTCAATGCACTTGCATAGGTACAAGTTGTGTGCGACCCGTGCTTCGACCACGTCGCGGAACTTGTCGTACGCCTCCCATCGTTCAGTCTCCGTCACGGTTGCCACGCAATCCAAATCGCAGTCTTCGTCGCAATCCGCGTCCAACATTCTATCGTACAACGCCACCAAGTCTACGTTGAACAACACCGGATCCGGAGCAGCTGTATATAACATATGATGGATACACACGTACTGGCAATGGCGTAATTCGAAAAAAATATCAGGGGTGGCAAAAGTTTCTCAGGATGCACCAACATTATAAAACAATGTTTTAATATAATCATATTATTATATTCTATTAATACAGTCAACTCGCGGTATAACGAAGTTCGATAAAACGAAAATCTCGATATAACGTATAAAACTGTCGGACCCTTGAAAACCTCGTGCTATAACGAAAAATCAAATGTATTTTGGTCCCCTCGATATAACGAAGATTTTTTGGCTAAAGTTCACGCAATGTAACAAATTTTTACAATTTTGGAGATTGATACAGCACATTTTACGAGTTTGTTTCGGCCATTCTTATGCGATAAGATAATGTTCATCTATCGTTTATATGATACACGTCTGTTAAATGTAAATTGTATTAAATATAAATAAAAATTTTGAATAAAGCTGATGACGAAGAGCCCCCCGTAAGCTCGAATGAAGCAAAATTAGGTCTCCGTGCGGTCTTAAGTTTTTTACAAAGACATGATATTGACGACAGTGTATTTTGTAATATTCTAAATTTGAACAACACTATTAATCGCGTAAGCGCAAATGGATACACACAAAAAAAATCCTATTTTTTTAAAAAATAAATATGTATGTATGTAATAAACAAAAAATGTATGAATGTATCTAATAAAATATTTAATAATAATCTCATATTGTATGTAGGTATGTAATTATAAAAATCTAATAAAATTTAAATTTTCTTATAAATATCGTTTAAACAGATTTTGTTGATTTATGCTTTTGATATAATGAATTTCGATGTAACGAACTTTTTGATCGGTCCCTTGAAGTTCGTTAATTCGCGAGTTGACTGTATAAAGTACATCATAATTCTATATAATTCTTCTTATATATAAATACAAGTTATATATAAATTTACAACTATAATATACAACTATAAATTTAAATTTTTTATAATTAATATATAGCCACAAACAATACTGAAATTTAAATTTTAAATCACATAATCTTTTATAATTATAATATAACTACAACCGATATTATAGCTAATATCTTATAATTTATTTTTAAATTTAGAGTTCTGTCGTCGTATTATTCTCGATGTTATTATCATCTCAATTTTCTCATTCTCCAGCTTTTTTTATTTCTTAATTATTTAATTAAATAATTCCTTATTTTCATTTTTTACTATTTAGCAATAAACCATAAATATGGAATTTTCAGGGATTGCATAATAATACTTTTGCAACCCATACATTATATTTGGGGTCGCAAATGCGACCCCCCAATTACGCCACTGCGTACTGGTGACAATCTATTTGCTTATATTATTGATGTTAAGTAATTTTTGCAATTCATTATTTATTTTAGTGTAATTCCAGTGGCGTATTCATAACTTTTGTATTAGGGGGAATCATTTGCAAACAAATCATTAATTTTATCATTATTTTTTTTACGTTTCTTACGTCCTCACACTAATAACATTATTTTATAACATTTAAAAAAAGTTCTAGGGGAGGATTTGAGCCCCACATCTACCCTTGTATATGCTACTGTGTAGCTCGATGGTAATTATTATTATACACGTCTACAACCCATATCCCACGCAACTTTTGCATTTTTTTAACTTTACTGATCCATTTTTTGGTCCTACGATTTTAAATTCGTCGATTATCTAACAAACAGTAATTCTCACTATTTTGACTATTTGGCGATATAGGTTTAAGTTAAATATATTTTAATGTAAGGGAAGTAAATTGATGCTCTTTTTAAACAAAAAAAAACTTAAAGAAGGAAGATTTTTGGACCAATAAACAACGGAGAAATGGGGCAGATGAGAACAAGGTAAGTAACGAGTTGGAGAGAATCATCTTTGGAGGATTTTTAATAGAAACCTGAAATAGTTAGATGGAGGATCGAAATGAAGAGCACTAATGGAGAAGATTTAAAGGTTGGATGTGTAACGATTGTCTTGATTGACCTATAGACCTTAAAAGAAAAATTAGTTGTTTTTAAATTTTAATAATGTTAAAATATTTTCAGCCATTTCTACTTTTATATTACATTACAATTACAAAATGTTATTACGAATACATATTGAAGATATATTGAAATTTTGCATGTTATCGTTAAGCATTATTCTTTTATACGATATTTGGTTATGATGCTCAAACAATTATAATAAAAATCAACTCTGAAACTAATACTCTCAAAACCATTTATAGTGAAATTAGAGTTAATAGGTACTTATTCATTATTACTTATTTCTAGAGCCCGGATTTATATGCATTTAAAAAGTGTCAAATATGATGCAAATATGCAAAAAAAAAATGGCGATATATATATATTTCAAATCATTTAAATCAATCTAAAACTTTTATGAAACTTAAAAACGATAGTACAAATAAAAAAAATAAAAATAAATATTTTAAATCATTTGAAGTTACCTACTCTCAAAAAACTAATAGAAAATTACACCTACAAATCTTTTAAAATACTATTTTTGAAACTTAATACCTATAAAGTCTATTTGTGCTCTATTCGAGGCGATTACAAAATTAACTGTAAATTAAAATAGTTAAATTATTAAAAACCCAAAAACCCATTAAATATACATTTTATATGCATTTATGAACAAATATGCAATAACCCTTGAAATATGCAAAATATGCAATATAAAATTAGGTATTAAATTCGGTGCGATATGAATCGTGAACATTTTAAACCTCTATAGACGTGCATACACTTAGTACAAACAAGGAAATACATTTAAATCCGGGCTCTACTTATTACCTATGTTAAATTTAAATAATCGTTCGTAAAAAATGATTGAAAATTATTTATCACTCATAGACAATAAAAAATATATCCACATTGTTGTATATAGTCAATGTCCAATAGGAAGCAATAAAGTAAATGTATTAAAATTAATTAAAGCCTCACTTGTTAAATCAATTTTTTTTTCCATAATACCACACAAAAAACCAAAAAATAAGAAGTTTTAATTCTGTACAAAATGTTATATTGTATAATCTTCCTAAATATACGTTTTATATCCATAGGCGTTATACAAAAGACTAACTAATATCTAGCTATGGTACTGGCCTATCTTACAAATCTTGTATATGTAGTCGTGTAGACCAGTGATTCCCAAAGTGTGTTCCGTGGGATAATCTCAAGAGTTTCGTAAGATATGCATGTGAATAGAGTAGTTGGTATATTGAAAGTAGTAGAGTAGGACACAAAAATCATGAGCTGTTTTTAAAACATTATTTGGAGTATTTGTTTTTCAATAAATAATTGAAAAATTGGGTAAATTTGAGTTTGAAACATTGAAGTTCAACAAAACTCAAACTATTGCCTAAGGATTCTGTTGTCGTAAAAGTCTGGGATACACTAGTGTAAACTATCAGAGAAACTCTATTGGTGTAGTCCATAGATTCAACTATTAAGTTTTATAATATATGATTTATGATTGTATTATAAGTTATAAACAAGGTGGTTATAAACACAGAAACCTATACTAAACGTTTAATATATTATATATCCGTGGTTATAAATTATATGTATACATTTTATATTAAGCTTATGTTTATTAATTTCAAGATTCGTTTGAATATTGTGATTAATTATTGCGATAATTATAATAAAATTTTCGGAAAAATAAAGTAAAAAAAAATCCTAGTTTTTGGAAAATAAATAATAGCATATAATAATAATTGAAATTATTATTATTTATTTATCTTAAGTTTCAACTATAATGGTTATAACCATAAACCTTATATTTATGAGTATTATACTCAGAGCCGTGTCAAACATTTTAGCGCCCCAGGGTAAAATTTTTTCTACAGGGCCACTGGGAACAGGTAATATATTGAGTGTAAATAAGGGCGCGCCCCTTACTTTTAAAAAACTACGGCGTCCGGGGGCAATTGCTCCCTTTGACCCCCCCTTAACACGGCCCTGATTATACTACTCATTATACTATGAGTATAAGGTCTATGTTTATAACTTATCAGCTATTAATTATAATAATACTGCGTTTTTAGAATATAAATTTATTTTGTTTACATAATGTTCTTAATTTATAGAACTAAAAAAGTTATATTACTCGCTGCCGAATCAAGCACAGAGATTATTTGCGAATAATTATGAACCAATGACTGTAAGATCATTGAAGCATAAGTAAGAAGATAACTTCATAAAAGATGTTCAAAAAACCAATAATATATAAAATAAATAAACACAGGATTCATTGGCGCTACTAGGTCTGAATTGTAAGAGGAGTTGAAACCCCACAAATAAGTTTAGTCAATATAAGCATGGAGGCTTCTCCCCTATTCCCCCACAGCCCCATTCATCACAAAATAATTACTTCAGATAAAAACAAGCATAACATTTTACTATACACTAAATTATTAATAAATTATATAATATTGTACATAAAATATGACATACCTAGATTACAATTTACAGATTAAGATCTAACATTTTATTCTTATTGTTAGCTAAGAAATGTTCTAAGACGGTGTCACTGTTTAAGATATGGGTTAAATTTCTTTATATTCTATGCTATGATAATGTTAAATTTGAAAAATATTGTTGAACGTAGCCAACTGTTCTCATACCACACAGCAGAGAATGCTCTTTCACATGTTCACATAGGCGGCACTTAGGGAGGGTCATAAGAGGGAAGTTGCCTCCCAAACATTTTTTGGGGTGGCAAATGTATACTTTTGCCACCCCCTCCCAAAAAAAGTTAACGAAAAAATCAAGCGAATTATTGTTTTATTATTAATTTTTAAATTTTACTTGCCTTCCAATAGGCACATTTCTTATAGAAGGTAAAGGGTGGAATAAAAGCTTCTGAGAGGCAGTGATTGAAAAATGTATGTGGGGGCTGAAGCCCCCCCCCCCTTGAATCATCCCCAAGTGCCGCCTATGCATGTTTAACAAGTTATATAAGTTTATAAAGGTGTTAGGTTAGGTTAGGTTAGATGATACAATTTCAGCCATTTCCAAAGGTATCAACATTTGATTATCGGTAGATTGATTTTAAGGGGCCTTGCTATAGCATTTATTTAAGGAGCAACATTTAGGCAATTTCTAATCACATCGTCGCCACCCGAGGTCTGTGTTAGTTGTAAATGATTATTAGTGTATGTGTGGTGTCAATGCGTATACCACTTCTTTCCGCACCATAATCCAGGTAGTCGTTCATTGCAATCGTTATCGCAGTATGGTAATATTTGATAAATTGTAGTTATCAAAAATTAGGAATCCACGTTTTGATGTACAACAGTAATTAAAAAAAAAATAACAGCAAATAGTTTGCAGTGCAATGTAATTCGTACTATTATTTCTAATATTTTGGTTCATGGTAGTCTCTTATTCCCTTTATGAAACCTTTGTGTTTTTTTCTTTTCGATAAAGGAGTTTTAGTTTTAATTTTATATTTGGAATTCATTTTTTCTAATTACAATAACTAAATAGTCTTTACAGAAACAAACAGGGCTGGAAATGGACCGGAACGCAGTTCCGGTACACGAAAAAAGTTTTTTAGCGTTCCGGTTCGTAAAAAAAATAACGACCGTTCCAGTACAAACAAATTTTTAGTGTACTTACCATATTTTGGTAAAATTTAAACATTTTGCAGGATTGTTCATTACAAAATATTTAATAAACGTCAAACGACCGTCATGCATAAGTACATTTATTGCTTATCTATACGATAATCGTCGTGGGCCGATAGTGTATTTTAGCTTTATTTACACCAGTGGTTCTCAAACTGTGTTACGCGTACTTCTTTGGGGTACTCGAGATTTTTTAAGGGGTACGAGTCTGGCCAACAAACCTTCACATTTAAATTACTTATGTGGAAAAGGTTATTCAAGTTTAAAAGTAAATATAGAAACAAGTTAAATATTGAAGATGGTTTAAGATCGTACTAAACTAAATTAGAACCCAATATTGATCTACTGTGCTAACAAAAACAAGTTAACCCTTCTCACTAATTTGTTTTGAAAGTAAGCTATTTTTGTTTTTAACATCTTTTGTGTATTATGTTTTAATGAAATAAATATGTAATTTTATAAAATTTTAAATTTTTTTATATTTATTTTAATTTTTCTAACTTAGAAGGGGTACCCAAAAAAGTTAATTGATAAAAAGGGGTACAGTGTTTATAAAATTTTGAAGATCCCTGATTTACACAATACGTATGTGAATTTGAAAAGTTAAAAATAAAGCATTATACCGGGTTCACACTATTGAAATTTCTTGTATGCTTTTTCCCGCATGCATATTTTTACTCGTGCAAGAACAAAATTGAACAAATTTAAACGTTTATAATACGTAACGCAAGCTCTTGCATGCTCAAACTTGCATGAAATTTAACACGTCAGACAGAAATGGAATGCAATTAGGTAATTTTAGGCCAGTTTATTCCCGAACACGTATAGTGAACCACGTGATCAATGTGATTTCTTAATTCAAAACAAACTGATTTGCCAACACTATTTCTTCTACTAATCCATTGTCGAACCTATAATCATTTTTTTAAAAGCTTCTTGTTTCTTTTCTAAGATTTCTTTACGAAGCATATCGCAAACAATAAGTACTCCTATTTTGTTTGGTCCATTTAACAGTCTCGTTATAAATTTAAAAAAACAACACTTCTACACACATCAGATCACTTTTGAAACTAAACAATATTTAAATACATACAAGACTAAAAATATACAAGCATAAGTATATGTGATTAGAGCTCTTAAAACATGTGTCACGGAATTCACGTGTACACGTGAAATACGTGTTAATCCAAATATATGTCCATTTTTATAATGATGAATTTGTAATTTTACGTTATGTATTTAAAGTTTTAATAAAATATTATTAGTACAGTATTAAGTTAAGGTTATACGTTCTTATTTTGGATTTTACACATGACACGTGAATTCACATGTATTAAGAGGTCTTATGTCTATATATGAACATGTACTTGCGTATTACTATGCATATTCTTGCATGATATATATTGCAAGCAAAACTACAGGCCAAGATATATGAAAATTTTATTTTTTAATCGATTATCGTTTGATAATACAGACTTAAAAACATTGCATTATTAGTCGTTTTAATCGATATAAAGTTATATTTTGCATATTTGTAACTATTGGTGATTTAGTTTGTTAGTTGTTTATAGTCATAGAAGAACATTTAGTTGATTTATATGACGTATCAAATCACTTTCTGAAGCATAATACTGGTTGAACATTGATATCGAATTCGAACGAATTAAATTTTTTTATTCATTCGCATTTTGATTTTAGAGTTTTCAGATTTTGTTTTAGGAAAGTAATTCAGTATCTGTTCAGTACAACGATCACAATGATGAAGAATGTGTCAATGTTGTCTGGCCAACTTAGTTCAAGAGATGCTAAAAATAATGGCAATAGTTACGATATTGTATTTCCAGCTTTGCCAGTATCGAAGACATCAAATAAAATTGGGACTGTACCATTTAAAAAACAGAATAATGTTAAATCTTCAACGGTGAACGAAGTAATTTATCATGCCATTTTAATAGTAATTAATAAGTATTAGAACGATCAGTCCGATATTGACTTGTAACACGGTCGTATGTCAGTGCGATTATAATTTGACCGTTCCGTTACCGCAATTTTAGTTAAGTTACTTTATTAGTTTATTTAAGTTAAGTTAGTTAGTTCAGTTCACGGTATTATATTTATGCGACTTCACTTTCAAGATGGACAACATACCATCTCCGCTTACTACCAAACCCAAATGGTCGCTGCTATCATTGTCTAATTCTCCTATCCATACGGGGAAAAGAACTAAACCATTAGTTTCGTCTAATCGTTTCGCTGTCTTTTCAAGCGAAGTGGACAAAGAAATCAAACTCGACACCTCTTGTGACGTTCATAATATAACCAAAGAATGTATTGTTTACTATTAATATAAAAACATCAGTCACTAAATATATCAGATGCCCTATTGGAATTAGATTCCCGCAAAAGAATTAAGAATGTCATTCAAAATGGCCATACGCTTCCGCTGTTCTTTGTTGCAATTAATCCAAATACAAATGATAAAAAAATTCTTAATGAGTCATCAATGTTGCACACAAAAGTTTAAGTTGAATTACCCAATAAGACTTAGTGATTCACCTCAGTGTCTGAAATGACATAGCTACGGTCACAATGTTAACTATTACCATCACCATACCGGAAATAATGGTAACCCTTCATCCTTCACACTGTGTTAAACGCAAAGGAAATCACTTTTGAAACAGTTACATCAAAGTGAAAGACAGTTTAACCAAGTGCGTATTTTGCGCGGATGATCATATTTCCAACTATAAAGGTTGTCCTAAACATAAATTACTTCTTAAACGTCACAAAACAACCCACTTGTAATCATCAAAATAAAAATATTGTACTCACGTCTCCTCTTATCAAACCTCTTTCCAAAGTTTCTTGTGCCCCCATCACTAGTTCTAATAATATCCTATTACCTAATAGTCCTATGGACGATATACCGTTTTCCAATTAATCTCAGGTTTTCTGGCATTAATAAATCTAATATTTTCCCTTTTTTTATATTATTATAGCTCTTCTACGCAATCAACTTACTTCCAAGCCCAAATTATTTTCTACCTTATTCATTTAAATGATCACGTCTTTAACCACTTGATATGTTATCCGTTACTTGTAAATTTTAATTGGTCAATCAAAATTAACTCTTATTTTATAATTATCTCAAATTATTATATTTTACTAATATTATTTTATGATAATGATTAAAATGCATACTTAGTTATCTTACATGATATAATTGTTGAGCTATAAAACTTTGTATTTAAAGGTAAATAAAAAATAAAAAATAACATAAAAATTATAGAATGATAATTTTCATATTAAAGAACATCATTATTATGATTTTAAATAACATTTTTCTGTATGAATAGTAATAGTTTAGAAAGTTTTTGTTGATTTATATCTAGAATATAAATAAAATATTATCTTGATTTTTATTTTGTAAAATTTGTAGATAATTTCAATACCTGCCCAAGACAGAAATTGGGACAGGAATAGTCAATTAGAGCATGAAAAATTTAAGAAAGCATATATAAAAATTGGGAAAGAGTATAATGTAGGAATAGAGATTTGTATTTCAAAAACCATGGATCTGACTTTACTAATCAGCGGCAATAGAGTTAATGTTGAACGAGCAAAACAAAAGATTATCATAATCGATCAAACTCAAGTAAATAAGTTTTAATTAAGTTGGAATTAATAAGATAAACTGATAAAAATAATATTTATTATATATATATATATATATATATATATATATATATTATATTGTTGTGTACAAATTATGAATAATTTATTATTATTATTATTATTATTTAATATTATAATATATAAATGAGCATAATAATTTAAAATGTTTGATGAATCATTTGTTATTTTATAGTTTTATTACGGATAAATAAATAAAAAATATTTTTTTTAGCAATTTTAACTAAAACATTAAAATTTCAGATTAAAACTACTACTATACCGTTTCCAAAAGAACATCGAAGTACGTTATTGGGCAAACAAGGACTTAATCTTAAAAATATTGAAAAACGTACAGGAGCACGTGTTCAAATACCATGCATGAAAAATTCAGCTGACATAATTTATATAACTGGAACAAAGGATTCCACGAAAAAAGTAGTTCAAGTATGTATCAAAAATATGTTTTAATGAATTGGAATTTAAGTTTAACACATTAAAGTAAATTAATTTTCGAAAAGAATGGCTAGAATGAACAGGTTGGAGAAAAATTGACAAAATAGATAATGCCTATTTTTAAAGTGGTTATTTGTGACCGTACTAGTTTATTTATTTTATTAATTAAATTAAAATTAAATCTTTTAATAAATATTTGAAAATTTCACGATTTCTAAATTAAAATACCGATAATTTTTATTATACTTTTATAGTAAAAAATAAATTAATGAGGATTTTAATATTGAATTTTGATATAACAATATACAAATTCAATGAACTTTTAATTTTAATATTACTTATAGGTTTAAAAGTTTTTAAAAGATTTCTGATATGTTTTTTTTAAAAAAAAATTTACAAGTATTATGTATTAACGAAATCGGGTATTTTAATAAATTTCCATTAAATAGTTTCTTTCGTAATTTTTTAATAATTAAAATTTTTGTTAGGAATTGGAGGAAATTATAATTAAGTTGAAAAGTAAAATTGAAAAAGAAATAACAATTGATCAACGTCACCACGGAGCGATAATTGGATTCAATGGTGAAAAAGTTCGAGAACTTCAGAAAATATTTAATGTCAAAATTATATTCCCAAGTCCAGGTAATTAATAGTATTAATAGTATTAATATGTTTCTATTTTTTGTATTTTGAGAGTTTATAAATAATATTTGGTTCGATATTTTAGTTGAGGCTAGAAATAATTTAGTTAAAATACAAGGTTTGAACGATGATGTAAATAAAGCATTTAAATCATTAGCTGAATTGGCCGAAGTATTGAATGAAATCAACTATGTGTTGGAAATTCCTATTTTTAAACAATTCCACAAACTTAGTGCTGGAAAGAGAGCAATATATATTAAAAAGGTAATTATTATTTATTAACTTTTGTGGTTCGACCTTTAGAAATATTTTTATTTATATAATTTAATATTATAGATTAGAAAAGAGACTGATACGAGAATTTTTTTACCACGTGAAGGAGACAATAAGGATGTTATTAAAGTCATGGGAAATAAAAGAAAAGTTTTAATCGCTTATGATATGATTAAAGAAATACAAAATGAAATTGTTGGTTTTTTATAAAGATTATTTATTGCTCAATTTTATTTTTGATTTATCAATCATGTATTTTTAGGGAGACATAATAACAAAGGAAATGGTGTTGGGAAATGTTAAAGTTAGAAATGTCATTGTAAATCTTGGGAATAAATTCATTCAATCTATAAAAGATGATTGTGGGGATAATGTGACATTGAATTTACCAACTGTTAAAGGAGATAATGTAAGAATGTACTTATTTATTAAACTTATAAATTAAAATGACAATTTAACCAATTTTATAAATTATTATATGCGTGATATACGCTTAGACATCGATTCGAACCTGGCCTCTGGCAGTTTCTCTCTTTGAGCAGGAAACGATTGTCTCAAGAGATGAAACTGCTTCTCCTCCCCTAATACAATAAGTACATGTTCAAGAAAATTTCCCAAATGCTAAAATCTATTAAAAAAATAGTAATCCGTTATTTTAAAGCTAAACTTTTATTCATAGACTATAGTTATCAAAGGACCTGAAGATGATGTTAAAAATGTTACTACACAAATTCAGACAATGGTTGATGAAGTTCATAAATATGTGTTTGATTTGAAAGTAAATCCGAAGTTTCACAAATATTTAATTGGAACAAATGGAGTCAATGTTAAAAAGGTATATTGTTAAAATAATTTAATATAAGGGTACAATGTGTTCATTTATGGTTTAATACTTGGATTCCAGATCAGACATTTAACGAATACAAGAATAATTTTCCCGCCTGAAACTAATTCCACTAATGAAAATATAACTATTGTTGGTAAAAAAGAGAATGTTAATATAGTAAAAGCAAAATTTGAAGTTATGATAACCAATATTAGTAAAGTCATCGAAGAACATGTAGAAATCAATGAAAAGAATCATGGCACTTTAGTTGTCAAACAAAAAGAATGTATACACAAATTGGAAAATGAATGGGGCGATGTTAAAATTGAATTTCCTAATATTGGTGCTGGAGATAGAGTTGTGATCAGTGATAGTAAAGCAGATGTTGCTCTTTCTGAACAAAGACTTTCAGACCATGCTAAAGTTTTGGTATGTATAATTCAATACAAATGCACGTGTATTAAACTAACCTGTCTATTTTTTATTGAAATTGTATTGAGGTTATATTTACATAATTTCTCATAGTTTTCTTTACAATAATGAACTATTGATGTATAAGTCATATAAAATGAAACAATTTAAGATAAAAAATTAAAATAATCATCGATGTACCTAAATACAACTAAATAAGTTAACCATATAATCATTAACAATTTTGATTTAGGAAAATACTATTCGAGCTGTAGTAAATGTTGATCCAAAGTATCATAATTACTTTGTTGCAAGACGTGGTGAAATTATCAATCGAATTATTAATGATTGCAATGGAGTGTCTATAACATTTCCGAAAATAGCTTCTAGTAATAGTGCTGTCATCATAAAAGGTGACAAAATAAATGTTGAAGAGGCGAAACGTAAGATTGAAGAAATTGTTAAAGACTTGGTTAGTATTTACTATACAAATATTTTTATACATAGTTATTGGAATTATTGAAATCATAAAATAAACCTATGACTAACAGTTATTACATAAAAAATAATTGAACACTTATTACCTTTTAATTTATTTAAATAATAGATATACCAGAATCATAATACAATAATAATAATTATAATTTCGTAATACATTAAAATGTTATAGAAAAATATAATTGAAGTGACTATGAACGTTCCTCCAAAATATCATGATCATTTTGTTGCCCACCACGCTGAAGTAATAAATCAGATAAGTGGGAAACATAATGGAGTTACTATTAAATTTCCACAAGTTAATTCCAATTCTAGTCAAGTTTTGATTAAAGGCCACAAGGATTATGTTGAAAAAGTTAAAAATGAAATCGATAATATTATTATTGACTTGGTAAGTTGTATACCAACACTTATTGTTTTATCGTTAAATTATTAATCAATAATCATGTTACACAGCGGCGTAGCAGTGGTGCAGTAGGTGCGACACATCGAGGCCTTCGTGATTTGGGGCCCTCATTTAAAAAGAAAACTGATATGAACAAAAATAGAAGCTTGCGTTAACTACAACCAATTGTTTGTTTTAATTTTTGGTAGAAATAAATAATGAAAATACTATTTTTTTTTCAAAATTTCATCAACGTTTTTTATTGTTAGATTAGTCAAAGTAATTAAAGTAATAAATTGAAATGTAATTATAATGAAATAAAATATATTAAATACGATAAATTTAATATAAAAATTACTATATTAACAAACTTATTGTTAATTGCTAATTAGGTTTTTTTAGTATTTCGGGTGTGGCCCCCACCATTTTAAAATCCTGGCCACGCTACTGAAAGATAATATTCTTTATTACATACAATGAACTTAACTATAGTTATAAATATTTTTATTCCATATTAATCGATGTAAAAAAAATAGAGGAGGGTTATTAAAGAGTTCTAATAGTGTTTTTAAATGACTTAATACATTGGGAATTTGTTAATCAAATTTACCTGCTGTTATACTTCTATTATATTTGGTTTATCTGTAAAAATAATCTCAGCCAAGAATGATTGTTATAATTTCAATATTCTACAAAATATGACGTGTTCCTATAATTCATTTTACGAAATCATAGATTATATTTAGTAATAGGTAATAATAATTTGTAAAAATATTTATAAATACAACTACATTATGTTGCTAAAGCAAAATCTTCAAATATTGTTATTAAACGACGTCAGTTAACCAAAGTATTTGTGTTTTATAATTTATGATAGGTTCTGTATGTTTTAATTTTAAACTAAAATATTAAAAATGTTTATTTCGTGAAAAATACAGTATTTGTTTTTTTTCCTCTTAATTATATTTAACTTTTATGTCTTCTCATTTATTTAAATTTTACTTATTGAAGAAATAGTAAGAATAGTAATCAGCAAGTATTTAATATTTTTTTTGCCGACCGAAAATTTGGTGGATCTATGATAAGAGGACTTCCGCCAGGTTTCATCATTCTCGATGATAAATTCATTGAGTAGTTTATCAATTTAGAATAGTAATCTATGGATTAAAGTTAAGTAATAATATTATTTTACCCGTTCACCGTCAAGCAACATACGATAACGGGTTAAGATATTGGGTTACGGCTAGATAGAACGGTCAGGGATTTTTACATTTTATTGTGTATGACCTTCCGGTATTATTAGAGAATGTACCATTGGAAGAACAAGAATCAATGTAGTTTATGTTAGAAGTGTACCTCCTCATCATACAAATGCAGTCCGACAACAATTATATTATCTTTTCCCTGACAGACTTATAGGTAGAGGAGTTGGAAACAATGTTCAATATAGCCCAGATATAACATGGCCACCACGCAGTCCTGATTTTAACCCATGTAACTTTTTCTTATGGGGTTTTATGAACGAAAAAGTTTATGCCAAAAAAGTAAATAATAGAGATGAACATTTGATGAGAATTAATAATGTAGCTGATATCATTGGTCAAATGAATTGCAAAAAACTTGGAGTTCATCACATCGTCGTGTAGAAAAGTGCATATAAGTTAACGGGGGTCACATTGAACAACTTTTGTAAATAAAAATTGATTTTAAAATTAAAATGTATTTAATTATGATGTTTTTACAATGTTAAAGCTGTTTTAATTACTTATATGTGTTAACTGACAACAAACTACTATCACCACTGTTTATCTTGAAGTGTTCTCATACGAATCGATGTGTCACATGACTTTTTTTTTAGTTGGCGACTCGAGCGTGAAAAAACACGCGACAAGCCAAAAAACCGTGTGACGTCTCGATTCGTATGAGAATTTTGCAAAAAATACACACTTTAGAACAAACACTTTAGGTTTATTTTTAGATTTATGGTAATATCCTAAAAATAAATTGAATAAACCAAGATTTTAGAGATTGAAAAAAATTGAAAAAACTCTTTGGGAATACACAGCGGGTACGTGTATACTAGTGTCCTCATTCATTTCAGAAACACTCTGTATATTTAAATCAAAGTAAAAAAATCATGTTAAATAATCGTTATTTGAGATATGCCATTTAGTTTTATATAAGTATGGGTTTGAATTTCTGTAAGAAATTTACTAAAAATATGAACATGAACGTATCTAATTATACTACAGTGTATAGCAAGATTCATTTAACGGGGGTGTTTTAAAATTGAATAGACTTATAGTAAGTGAAGGTTCTTTCCCCCCACGTATTACATTTATAAATACCATATATTTGTATAAATTATTATATTAATGAAAATTATTTCACATATACTTATGTTTATTTTAATTATACCGTAAGTAAGTTTGCAATTTGGTGAAATACCATGAAATACAATCGATGGGGAGTGTTCCAACACCCATATCACTACCCTCCCCCCCCTAAATACGCCACTGGTGTATAGCTTCATTATCTTGACGCAGCACGGTAGTAGTACGGAGGGCTCTCGCACGCACTCGCACGCTCATATCAGAGCGTAATATTGTGATCGTGAAAAAATGATTATTTTTCACTCTAACATATGATTCTAATTCAAACAATACGTCGCAACGATTATCTCGATTTGCATTCTGAAAAAAATATTTTTAGCACAACAGGCACATTAAAAAAATTGTATTTAGTTAATTAAATATTTAAGTTTGAAATTCTGTATTTTTTTTGAATTTTCAAAAATATTTATTGCAATTCAAATTACAAAAATTAAAAATATTACTCAATCGTTCCCTTGTACATATTTTGGAGAATCCGTATATTTTTTTAAAATTAAAATCGTGATAATTGTCGACACGTAGCGTTGGAATTAGGAAAAATAGTTTTTGTTAAAAAAAAAACGTGGTGGTGAGGCCCCTTAAGATTTTGTGCAACCATTTCTCCTTTTAAAATTTTGCTTAAATTATAATTAAATCTAAAATAATCAAAATGTTTTAAGGACCTTATATACATTTAGAGGGTTTAATTCTACCCTAAGTCCCCTCACCGTGCATCAATTACAGGACTGGTAAATTATTTGGCATTAAATCCCAAGTAATAGTTTAAATCCCGAATAGTTGGTATTTTATTTTTTATCTAATCAGTCTCATGATTATCATTCTGGAAGAAATGGTATATGTAACGAACAGAACCATAAACTAAGGCCACAGATATCTATATTATACTAGATAACGAACTACTGATGTTTTCTATTGAGAAAAGTGAAGTCCGGGGACGCAAGATTATCATACGTCCGCCATGTTTTCGGTTGGCAAAACATTACTTTACACTAAATTATTAAATTAAACATTTTTCATTACGTTTAATCAAAATTAAATTTCATTACAGAATTGAGAATATTAATTTAAAATTACACTATTGATTATTTATATAATATATATTGATTATATTATACTCGTAACCAATGAGTATACAATTTTTTATGATTACTGCCAAGAGTATATGAGTATTAATATTAATAACAAATAAATTAAAAAACTAAGCCTTTTTAAACGTACTTCTTTTATGGCGATTGACAAGTATTTATAAATATTATTTATTGTTATAAGACACAATTTTTAATATTTAATTCATATTTCAAATAACAATACATTGTTATATCCTAATACGAGCTATAGCCTAATAGTTTTAGGAAAAATCGTTTTAAACTTAAATGAGAGGGTATATAAACTATTACAACCTAACAGATCATAGTATTCCATCGGTTAATGTGTTAAAATAAATTTTTGTAAATAAAAAACATTTAAATTTAAATAATATTTTTTGGCGCCCTACTGTGATGGGAGCAATGATGAGACAGATAATCTATGTCTAATATTACTTGTCTTATTCTATTCACGTTTGTTAATAATTATCATTCTTACAAATTATGTTTTTTATAATTATTGCCCATTATATATATTAATACTAATAAAATAAAAAAATTAATTATTATTTCTTTTTCTTTTTATTAGAGTAAACAGCCGAAATTTAGGAGCCGATTAAAAGTAAAATAAACTTACTATTGACAATTACTTATCTACTTACTCCCAGGAATAACGGTACGTCGTTTTTATTTTGAATAACAACTTTAATTATAACAAAATTGATTAAATTTATGTTTTTAAGCTTTGCCTTAATTTTTTTATATTTAATCCATTAACTTATTAAACTTAAAACAATTAAGTATTCTCCGTTGTGTAAATAATATTTTTCCATTACATAAATCAATTTTTCTCCTTTCTATATTTAGTTAAATTATTAATATTCTAAATTTATAAATTAAATTTCAATTTATTTGAAATGGTATTTGTTTTTTATTGTTAAATATATTTTTGTGTTTTAACTGCATGAGTAATCTCTAGACCTCTTTACATTTTTTCTTTTGTTATTAAAGTATTCATTTTTATTAACAATTTAAATATAATGTTTTTAATACATTTATTTATATTTTTTCAGTACATAATAATGTTTAAAATTATGACATAATTTATATATTCCCCGGCCGCGTATTTCCAAACCGGCTAGAGCGGAGGTTCCCAACTTTTTTTGACTCACGACACCCTTTAATATTTTTTAAAAATTTGGAGGCACCCTATAGCCAATGCTTTATACTCTATAGTTTATACTGAATAAATTTTTTTTTTAAGAAATTAGTATCTGTTTATTTATTTATATGAGTTATTATATTAACGATATCAATTGTGCCTAATTGATAAAAGAAAAATATATTTGCGTGGTTTTTTTCAAATAAACCAATTAAAACAGCGTATTTGTATACGGCACTGGAGCTCTAGCTAGTTTGGTAATACGCTCCCCGTCCTCCAGGCACAAGGAAACTTTTTTTGACATACTTCTTTTATCGCGACTGAAGAATATTTAAAAATATGATTTTTACGTTGTAAAATATGATATATTTTCAACATTTAATCCATATTTCAAATAAAAATACATTGTTGTATTTGTAGATAATTATATTCTAACATGCGCTATAGAATAATAATTTTAGTATAAATCGTTCTGAAACTTAAATGAGGGTATATAAAAACTTTTTCAACTTAAACAGATCTTAGTATTTTATTGGTTAATGTTTTTCATAATAAAAATTAATTATTGTAAATAAAAAACATTCATATTTAAATAATATTTTTTTGGCGGCATACGGCGACAGGAGCAACGATGAGACATAATCCATACTCCATAACCTGATAATGTAGATAATCTATGAGGTATAGTCTATGTCCAATATTATTTATTTTGTTCAATTCACGTTTGTTAAATATTGCCATTCTTACAAATTATGTTTTTTATAATTCCTGCACATTGTGTATGTTAATAGTAATAAAATAAAAAAATTATTTATTTATTTTTTTTTAGTTCTCAAAATATAATTAATTATTAAAACATCGTATTTATTTCTATATTATAGTAAACACCCGAAATCTAGAAGCCGATCCAGAGTGAAACGAACTTACGATAAACAAATACATACCTACTTACTCCCACTGGTACGTTGTTTTTCTTTTGAATAACAACTGTGATTATAATTAAATCAATTAATTTTATATTTTTTAGTTACTATTTTATTTTTTTATATTTAATTCGTTCCTTTTTTAAACTTACAATAATTAAGTATTCTCGGTTAAGTAAATAGTTTTCCATTACTTAAATCAATTTTTTGCATTCAATATGCATTTAAATCAGCGGTTCTCTAA
>NW_020273070.1:40568-42139 GCF_003268045.1 Sipha flava
GGGAATACTTCAATTTGTAAAAATGTTAAATAATTTTAAAATAAAATGCGTTAACAATAAAAATATTTGTTATCATCATAGATATCTTCTATTATCATTATGAAATAAAACTAATGATAAAACCCCTTGCTAAAGTGAGTGCACTATATAAAAGCAGTCTATCTCTCATCCACATTCCGGACCGCGACCCCTTGTATTGTTAATATATGATTGGCCTATCCATTCTTCTATTATCTATGAGTATAATATAGATATCTGTAACTAATCTGTGGCGAAAACATATATCATTATTGTAATCAGTGGTCAGGTTAGGTAAAATTATTATTATCACATTTACATGGAAGCTTTAGTAGATAACAGATTATTATTGACTTGAAAAAAAAAACCTTTCATACAACTAAGACCAACATTATTTAATATTTATTATAATGAACATTTAAATAATTAAATAACTGAACTACTGAATCGTTACAACATACTTTTCAAAAATTAAAAGCTTTTGTGTGGCTATAAAAAAATAATATAAACGTTTAAAATGTTGGGCATTAATTTAATTAGAAATTTTAATAGTTCTTTAACTAAAATTGTGTCATTTTCTACTAGCCATTCCCTTAGATTAGATTTGTCATGGAGAAAATCGTAAGTAGTAATTATTTCTAATTTACTATTTAAATTAATTACTATTAATTACTAATTTGTTTTTACTTAACATTTTTTTTTATTTATTTATTAAATTTTTATTATTTTAACAAAATTTTTCTTTTTACAATTTTTTTTTTTCAATAAATTTGGTATGCATATACATATAGTAATGAGATGTTTTTAAATTGTTTTAATTAAGTGAAATGAGCTTAAATTAGGGTTGTTTTGTAATTTCAATTTTCTTATGATATCAATGCTAAAGATGAGGATTCTGGAAATAGCAGGACATTTTATGGAAGATGTGGCTTTAGTCTGCGGTTTTTAGTTTTTTTTCCCAATTTTAAAGCGATAGGCTCTTTCTGATATGTTTAATTTCGAGTTGAAATTTTTAAATTGTTCATCGAACCATGTGGTTAGGTATGGTATTCTAGTGTCATTGTGGAGTTGTATGGTTCTTATGTGCCATGGGACTTTTAGGGCTATTCTAAGAAATTTGTTTTGTATCGTTTGTAATTTTTGTTTGGGATATGGCTGCCCATATTAGGCATGTATATGTTATTAATGGTCTAATTATTGATGTGTATATAGAAGTGAGCATTTAATCTGATGTGTTGAACTATAATTTATTAGGGTGTATAAAATTTTCAATTGTGTGTAAGCTTAGTTTAATTTTTTTTTTTTTTTACTTAATATTTATAGTTTTTTGAATATTAATTGATAACCATTATCAAATACTTTTGGAGCAAAATAGACATTTTTATAGTGTTACAGGAAAAATTATTTATTGTATTTTTAGTTTAAATATCTACATGTTTTTATATTTATTTTAAATTATCTTTTTATAATATAATATTATCTTGAACATTAACAATTGAAAAATTGTTTTTGACAAACACATTTTTTGAGTTTATCAGAATTGGTAATTCTAT
>NW_020273071.1:0-1571 GCF_003268045.1 Sipha flava
ATAGAATTACCAATTCTGATAAACTCAAAAAATGTGTTTGTCAAAAACAATTTTTCAATTGTTAATGTTCAAGATAATATTATATTATAAAAAGATAATTTAAAATAAATATAAAAACATGTAGATATTTAAACTAAAAATACAATAAATAATTTTTCCTGTAACACTATAAAAATGTCTATTTTGCTCCAAAAGTATTTGATAATGGTTATCAATTAATATTCAAAAAACTATAAATATTAAGTAAAAAAAAAAAAAAATTAAACTAAGCTTACACACAATTGAAAATTTTATACACCCTAATAAATTATAGTTCAACACATCAGATTAAATGCTCACTTCTATATACACATCAATAATTAGACCATTAATAACATATACATGCCTAATATGGGCAGCCATATCCCAAACAAAAATTACAAACGATACAAAACAAATTTCTTAGAATAGCCCTAAAAGTCCCATGGCACATAAGAACCATACAACTCCACAATGACACTAGAATACCATACCTAACCACATGGTTCGATGAACAATTTAAAAATTTCAACTCGAAATTAAACATATCAGAAAGAGCCTATCGCTTTAAAATTGGGAAAAAAAACTAAAAACCGCAGACTAAAGCCACATCTTCCATAAAATGTCCTGCTATTTCCAGAATCCTCATCTTTAGCATTGATATCATAAGAAAATTGAAATTACAAAACAACCCTAATTTAAGCTCATTTCACTTAATTAAAACAATTTAAAAACATCTCATTACTATATGTATATGCATACCAAATTTATTGAAAAAAAAAAATTGTAAAAAGAAAAATTTTGTTAAAATAATAAAAATTTAATAAATAAATAAAAAAAAATGTTAAGTAAAAACAAATTAGTAATTAATAGTAATTAATTTAAATAGTAAATTAGAAATAATTACTACTTACGATTTTCTCCATGACAAATCTAATCTAAGGGAATGGCTAGTAGAAAATGACACAATTTTAGTTAAAGAACTATTAAAATTTCTAATTAAATTAATGCCCAACATTTTAAACGTTTATATTATTTTTTTATAGCCACACAAAAGCTTTTAATTTTTGAAAAGTATGTTGTAACGATTCAGTAGTTCAGTTATTTAATTATTTAAATGTTCATTATAATAAATATTAAATAATGTTGGTCTTAGTTGTATGAAAGGTTTTTTTTTTCAAGTCAATAATAATCTGTTATCTACTAAAGCTTCCATGTAAATGTGATAATAATAATTTTACCTAACCTGACCACTGATTACAATAATGATATATGTTTTCGCCACAGATTAGTTACAGATATCTATATTATACTCATAGATAATAGAAGAATGGATAGGCCAATCATATATTAACAATACAAGGGGTCGCGGTCCGGAATGTGGATGAGAGATAGACTGCTTTTATATAGTGCACTCACTTTAGCAAGGGGTTTTATCATTAGTTTTATTTCATAATGATAATAGAAGATATCTATGATGATAACAAATATTTTTATTGTTAACGCATTTTATTTTAAAATTATTTAACATTTTTACAAATTGAAGTATTCCC
>NW_020273071.1:16571-42139 GCF_003268045.1 Sipha flava
TTAGAGAACCGCTGATTTAAATGCATATTGAATGCAAAAAATTGATTTAAGTAATGGAAAACTATTTACTTAACCGAGAATACTTAATTATTGTAAGTTTAAAAAAGGAACGAATTAAATATAAAAAAATAAAATAGTAACTAAAAAATATAAAATTAATTGATTTAATTATAATCACAGTTGTTATTCAAAAGAAAAACAACGTACCAGTGGGAGTAAGTAGGTATGTATTTGTTTATCGTAAGTTCGTTTCACTCTGGATCGGCTTCTAGATTTCGGGTGTTTACTATAATATAGAAATAAATACGATGTTTTAATAATTAATTATATTTTGAGAACTAAAAAAAAATAAATAAATAATTTTTTTATTTTATTACTATTAACATACACAATGTGCAGGAATTATAAAAAACATAATTTGTAAGAATGGCAATATTTAACAAACGTGAATTGAACAAAATAAATAATATTGGACATAGACTATACCTCATAGATTATCTACATTATCAGGTTATGGAGTATGGATTATGTCTCATCGTTGCTCCTGTCGCCGTATGCCGCCAAAAAAATATTATTTAAATATGAATGTTTTTTATTTACAATAATTAATTTTTATTATGAAAAACATTAACCAATAAAATACTAAGATCTGTTTAAGTTGAAAAAGTTTTTATATACCCTCATTTAAGTTTCAGAACGATTTATACTAAAATTATTATTCTATAGCGCATGTTAGAATATAATTATCTACAAATACAACAATGTATTTTTATTTGAAATATGGATTAAATGTTGAAAATATATCATATTTTACAACGTAAAAATCATATTTTTAAATATTCTTCAGTCGCGATAAAAGAAGTATGTCAAAAAAAGTTTCCTTGTGCCTGGAGGACGGGGAGCGTATTACCAAACTAGCTAGAGCTCCAGTGCCGTATACAAATACGCTGTTTTAATTGGTTTATTTGAAAAAAACCACGCAAATATATTTTTCTTTTATCAATTAGGCACAATTGATATCGTTAATATAATAACTCATATAAATAAATAAACAGATACTAATTTCTTAAAAAAAAAATTTATTCAGTATAAACTATAGAGTATAAAGCATTGGCTATAGGGTGCCTCCAAATTTTTAAAAAATATTAAAGGGTGTCGTGAGTCAAAAAAAGTTGGGAACCTCCGCTCTAGCCGGTTTGGAAATACGCGGCCGGGGAATATATAAATTATGTCATAATTTTAAACATTATTATGTACTGAAAAAATATAAATAAATGTATTAAAAACATTATATTTAAATTGTTAATAAAAATGAATACTTTAATAACAAAAGAAAAAATGTAAAGAGGTCTAGAGATTACTCATGCAGTTAAAACACAAAAATATATTTAACAATAAAAAACAAATACCATTTCAAATAAATTGAAATTTAATTTATAAATTTAGAATATTAATAATTTAACTAAATATAGAAAGGAGAAAAATTGATTTATGTAATGGAAAAATATTATTTACACAACGGAGAATACTTAATTGTTTTAAGTTTAATAAGTTAATGGATTAAATATAAAAAAATTAAGGCAAAGCTTAAAAACATAAATTTAATCAATTTTGTTATAATTAAAGTTGTTATTCAAAATAAAAACGACGTACCGTTATTCCTGGGAGTAAGTAGATAAGTAATTGTCAATAGTAAGTTTATTTTACTTTTAATCGGCTCCTAAATTTCGGCTGTTTACTCTAATAAAAAGAAAAAGAAATAATAATTAATTTTTTTATTTTATTAGTATTAATATATATAATGGGCAATAATTATAAAAAACATAATTTGTAAGAATGATAATTATTAACAAACGTGAATAGAATAAGACAAGTAATATTAGACATAGATTATCTGTCTCATCATTGCTCCCATCACAGTAGGGCGCCAAAAAATATTATTTAAATTTAAATGTTTTTTATTTACAAAAATTTATTTTAACACATTAACCGATGGAATACTATGATCTGTTAGGTTGTAATAGTTTATATACCCTCTCATTTAAGTTTAAAACGATTTTTCCTAAAACTATTAGGCTATAGCTCGTATTAGGATATAACAATGTATTGTTATTTGAAATATGAATTAAATATTAAAAATTGTGTCTTATAACAATAAATAATATTTATAAATACTTGTCAATCGCCATAAAAGAAGTACGTTTAAAAAGGCTTAGTTTTTTAATTTATTTGTTATTAATATTAATACTCATATACTCTTGGCAGTAATCATAAAAAATTGTATACTCATTGGTTACGAGTATAATATAATCAATATATATTATATAAATAATCAATAGTGTAATTTTAAATTAATATTCTCAATTCTGTAATGAAATTTAATTTTGATTAAACGTAATGAAAAATGTTTAATTTAATAATTTAGTGTAAAGTAATGTTTTGCCAACCGAAAACATGGCGGACGTATGATAATCTTGCGTCCCCGGACTTCACTTTTCTCAATAGAAAACATCAGTAGTTCGTTATCTAGTATAATATAGATATCTGTGGCCTTAGTTTATGGTTCTGTTCGTTACATATACCATTTCTTCCAGAATGATAATCATGAGACTGATTAGATAAAAAATAAAATACCAACTATTCGGGATTTAAACTATTACTTGGGATTTAATGCCAAATAATTTACCAGTCCTGTAATTGATGCACGGTGAGGGGACTTAGGGTAGAATTAAACCCTCTAAATGTATATAAGGTCCTTAAAACATTTTGATTATTTTAGATTTAATTATAATTTAAGCAAAATTTTAAAAGGAGAAATGGTTGCACAAAATCTTAAGGGGCCTCACCACCACGTTTTTTTTTTAACAAAAACTATTTTTCCTAATTCCAACGCTACGTGTCGACAATTATCACGATTTTAATTTTAAAAAAATATACGGATTCTCCAAAATATGTACAAGGGAACGATTGAGTAATATTTTTAATTTTTGTAATTTGAATTGCAATAAATATTTTTGAAAATTCAAAAAAAATACAGAATTTCAAACTTAAATATTTAATTAACTAAATACAATTTTTTTAATGTGCCTGTTGTGCTAAAAATATTTTTTTCAGAATGCAAATCGAGATAATCGTTGCGACGTATTGTTTGAATTAGAATCATATGTTAGAGTGAAAAATAATCATTTTTTCACGATCACAATATTACGCTCTGATATGAGCGTGCGAGTGCGTGCGAGAGCCCTCCGTACTACTACCGTGCTGCGTCAAGATAATGAAGCTATACACCAGTGGCGTATTTAGGGGGGGGAGGGTAGTGATATGGGTGTTGGAACACTCCCCATCGATTGTATTTCATGGTATTTCACCAAATTGCAAACTTACTTACGGTATAATTAAAATAAACATAAGTATATGTGAAATAATTTTCATTAATATAATAATTTATACAAATATATGGTATTTATAAATGTAATACGTGGGGGGAAAGAACCTTCACTTACTATAAGTCTATTCAATTTTAAAACACCCCCGTTAAATGAATCTTGCTATACACTGTAGTATAATTAGATACGTTCATGTTCATATTTTTAGTAAATTTCTTACAGAAATTCAAACCCATACTTATATAAAACTAAATGGCATATCTCAAATAACGATTATTTAACATGATTTTTTTACTTTGATTTAAATATACAGAGTGTTTCTGAAATGAATGAGGACACTAGTATACACGTACCCGCTGTGTATTCCCAAAGAGTTTTTTCAATTTTTTTCAATCTCTAAAATCTTGGTTTATTCAATTTATTTTTAGGATATTACCATAAATCTAAAAATAAACCTAAAGTGTTTGTTCTAAAGTGTGTATTTTTTGCAAAATTCTCATACGAATCGAGACGTCACACGGTTTTTTGGCTTGTCGCGTGTTTTTTCACGCTCGAGTCGCCAACTAAAAAAAAAGTCATGTGACACATCGATTCGTATGAGAACACTTCAAGATAAACAGTGGTGATAGTAGTTTGTTGTCAGTTAACACATATAAGTAATTAAAACAGCTTTAACATTGTAAAAACATCATAATTAAATACATTTTAATTTTAAAATCAATTTTTATTTACAAAAGTTGTTCAATGTGACCCCCGTTAACTTATATGCACTTTTCTACACGACGATGTGATGAACTCCAAGTTTTTTGCAATTCATTTGACCAATGATATCAGCTACATTATTAATTCTCATCAAATGTTCATCTCTATTATTTACTTTTTTGGCATAAACTTTTTCGTTCATAAAACCCCATAAGAAAAAGTTACATGGGTTAAAATCAGGACTGCGTGGTGGCCATGTTATATCTGGGCTATATTGAACATTGTTTCCAACTCCTCTACCTATAAGTCTGTCAGGGAAAAGATAATATAATTGTTGTCGGACTGCATTTGTATGATGAGGAGGTACACTTCTAACATAAACTACATTGATTCTTGTTCTTCCAATGGTACATTCTCTAATAATACCGGAAGGTCATACACAATAAAATGTAAAAATCCCTGACCGTTCTATCTAGCCGTAACCCAATATCTTAACCCGTTATCGTATGTTGCTTGACGGTGAACGGGTAAAATAATATTATTACTTAACTTTAATCCATAGATTACTATTCTAAATTGATAAACTACTCAATGAATTTATCATCGAGAATGATGAAACCTGGCGGAAGTCCTCTTATCATAGATCCACCAAATTTTCGGTCGGCAAAAAAAATATTAAATACTTGCTGATTACTATTCTTACTATTTCTTCAATAAGTAAAATTTAAATAAATGAGAAGACATAAAAGTTAAATATAATTAAGAGGAAAAAAAACAAATACTGTATTTTTCACGAAATAAACATTTTTAATATTTTAGTTTAAAATTAAAACATACAGAACCTATCATAAATTATAAAACACAAATACTTTGGTTAACTGACGTCGTTTAATAACAATATTTGAAGATTTTGCTTTAGCAACATAATGTAGTTGTATTTATAAATATTTTTACAAATTATTATTACCTATTACTAAATATAATCTATGATTTCGTAAAATGAATTATAGGAACACGTCATATTTTGTAGAATATTGAAATTATAACAATCATTCTTGGCTGAGATTATTTTTACAGATAAACCAAATATAATAGAAGTATAACAGCAGGTAAATTTGATTAACAAATTCCCAATGTATTAAGTCATTTAAAAACACTATTAGAACTCTTTAATAACCCTCCTCTATTTTTTTTACATCGATTAATATGGAATAAAAATATTTATAACTATAGTTAAGTTCATTGTATGTAATAAAGAATATTATCTTTCAGTAGCGTGGCCAGGATTTTAAAATGGTGGGGGCCACACCCGAAATACTAAAAAAACCTAATTAGCAATTAACAATAAGTTTGTTAATATAGTAATTTTTATATTAAATTTATCGTATTTAATATATTTTATTTCATTATAATTACATTTCAATTTATTACTTTAATTACTTTGACTAATCTAACAATAAAAAACGTTGATGAAATTTTGAAAAAAAAATAGTATTTTCATTATTTATTTCTACCAAAAATTAAAACAAACAATTGGTTGTAGTTAACGCAAGCTTCTATTTTTGTTCATATCAGTTTTCTTTTTAAATGAGGGCCCCAAATCACGAAGGCCTCGATGTGTCGCACCTACTGCACCACTGCTACGCCGCTGTGTAACATGATTATTGATTAATAATTTAACGATAAAACAATAAGTGTTGGTATACAACTTACCAAGTCAATAATAATATTATCGATTTCATTTTTAACTTTTTCAACATAATCCTTGTGGCCTTTAATCAAAACTTGACTAGAATTGGAATTAACTTGTGGAAATTTAATAGTAACTCCATTATGTTTCCCACTTATCTGATTTATTACTTCAGCGTGGTGGGCAACAAAATGATCATGATATTTTGGAGGAACGTTCATAGTCACTTCAATTATATTTTTCTATAACATTTTAATGTATTACGAAATTATAATTATTATTATTGTATTATGATTCTGGTATATCTATTATTTAAATAAATTAAAAGGTAATAAGTGTTCAATTATTTTTTATGTAATAACTGTTAGTCATAGGTTTATTTTATGATTTCAATAATTCCAATAACTATGTATAAAAATATTTGTATAGTAAATACTAACCAAGTCTTTAACAATTTCTTCAATCTTACGTTTCGCCTCTTCAACATTTATTTTGTCACCTTTTATGATGACAGCACTATTACTAGAAGCTATTTTCGGAAATGTTATAGACACTCCATTGCAATCATTAATAATTCGATTGATAATTTCACCACGTCTTGCAACAAAGTAATTATGATACTTTGGATCAACATTTACTACAGCTCGAATAGTATTTTCCTAAATCAAAATTGTTAATGATTATATGGTTAACTTATTTAGTTGTATTTAGGTACATCGATGATTATTTTAATTTTTTATCTTAAATTGTTTCATTTTATATGACTTATACATCAATAGTTCATTATTGTAAAGAAAACTATGAGAAATTATGTAAATATAACCTCAATACAATTTCAATAAAAAATAGACAGGTTAGTTTAATACACGTGCATTTGTATTGAATTATACATACCAAAACTTTAGCATGGTCTGAAAGTCTTTGTTCAGAAAGAGCAACATCTGCTTTACTATCACTGATCACAACTCTATCTCCAGCACCAATATTAGGAAATTCAATTTTAACATCGCCCCATTCATTTTCCAATTTGTGTATACATTCTTTTTGTTTGACAACTAAAGTGCCATGATTCTTTTCATTGATTTCTACATGTTCTTCGATGACTTTACTAATATTGGTTATCATAACTTCAAATTTTGCTTTTACTATATTAACATTCTCTTTTTTACCAACAATAGTTATATTTTCATTAGTGGAATTAGTTTCAGGCGGGAAAATTATTCTTGTATTCGTTAAATGTCTGATCTGGAATCCAAGTATTAAACCATAAATGAACACATTGTACCCTTATATTAAATTATTTTAACAATATACCTTTTTAACATTGACTCCATTTGTTCCAATTAAATATTTGTGAAACTTCGGATTTACTTTCAAATCAAACACATATTTATGAACTTCATCAACCATTGTCTGAATTTGTGTAGTAACATTTTTAACATCATCTTCAGGTCCTTTGATAACTATAGTCTATGAATAAAAGTTTAGCTTTAAAATAACGGATTACTATTTTTTTAATAGATTTTAGCATTTGGGAAATTTTCTTGAACATGTACTTATTGTATTAGGGGAGGAGAAGCAGTTTCATCTCTTGAGACAATCGTTTCCTGCTCAAAGAGAGAAACTGCCAGAGGCCAGGTTCGAATCGATGTCTAAGCGTATATCACGCATATAATAATTTATAAAATTGGTTAAATTGTCATTTTAATTTATAAGTTTAATAAATAAGTACATTCTTACATTATCTCCTTTAACAGTTGGTAAATTCAATGTCACATTATCCCCACAATCATCTTTTATAGATTGAATGAATTTATTCCCAAGATTTACAATGACATTTCTAACTTTAACATTTCCCAACACCATTTCCTTTGTTATTATGTCTCCCTAAAAATACATGATTGATAAATCAAAAATAAAATTGAGCAATAAATAATCTTTATAAAAAACCAACAATTTCATTTTGTATTTCTTTAATCATATCATAAGCGATTAAAACTTTTCTTTTATTTCCCATGACTTTAATAACATCCTTATTGTCTCCTTCACGTGGTAAAAAAATTCTCGTATCAGTCTCTTTTCTAATCTATAATATTAAATTATATAAATAAAAATATTTCTAAAGGTCGAACCACAAAAGTTAATAAATAATAATTACCTTTTTAATATATATTGCTCTCTTTCCAGCACTAAGTTTGTGGAATTGTTTAAAAATAGGAATTTCCAACACATAGTTGATTTCATTCAATACTTCGGCCAATTCAGCTAATGATTTAAATGCTTTATTTACATCATCGTTCAAACCTTGTATTTTAACTAAATTATTTCTAGCCTCAACTAAAATATCGAACCAAATATTATTTATAAACTCTCAAAATACAAAAAATAGAAACATATTAATACTATTAATACTATTAATTACCTGGACTTGGGAATATAATTTTGACATTAAATATTTTCTGAAGTTCTCGAACTTTTTCACCATTGAATCCAATTATCGCTCCGTGGTGACGTTGATCAATTGTTATTTCTTTTTCAATTTTACTTTTCAACTTAATTATAATTTCCTCCAATTCCTAACAAAAATTTTAATTATTAAAAAATTACGAAAGAAACTATTTAATGGAAATTTATTAAAATACCCGATTTCGTTAATACATAATACTTGTAAATTTTTTTTTAAAAAAAACATATCAGAAATCTTTTAAAAACTTTTAAACCTATAAGTAATATTAAAATTAAAAGTTCATTGAATTTGTATATTGTTATATCAAAATTCAATATTAAAATCCTCATTAATTTATTTTTTACTATAAAAGTATAATAAAAATTATCGGTATTTTAATTTAGAAATCGTGAAATTTTCAAATATTTATTAAAAGATTTAATTTTAATTTAATTAATAAAATAAATAAACTAGTACGGTCACAAATAACCACTTTAAAAATAGGCATTATCTATTTTGTCAATTTTTCTCCAACCTATTCATTCTAGCCATTCTTTTCGAAAATTAATTTACTTTAATGTGTTAAACTTAAATTCCAATTCATTAAAACATATTTTTGATACATACTTGAACTACTTTTTTCGTGGAATCCTTTGTTCCAGTTATATAAATTATGTCAGCTGAATTTTTCATGCATGGTATTTGAACACGTGCTCCTGTACGTTTTTCAATATTTTTAAGATTAAGTCCTTGTTTGCCCAATAACGTACTTCGATGTTCTTTTGGAAACGGTATAGTAGTAGTTTTAATCTGAAATTTTAATGTTTTAGTTAAAATTGCTAAAAAAAATATTTTTTATTTATTTATCCGTAATAAAACTATAAAATAACAAATGATTCATCAAACATTTTAAATTATTATGCTCATTTATATATTATAATATTAAATAATAATAATAATAATAATAAATTATTCATAATTTGTACACAACAATATAATATATATATATATATATATATATATATATATATAATAAATATTATTTTTATCAGTTTATCTTATTAATTCCAACTTAATTAAAACTTATTTACTTGAGTTTGATCGATTATGATAATCTTTTGTTTTGCTCGTTCAACATTAACTCTATTGCCGCTGATTAGTAAAGTCAGATCCATGGTTTTTGAAATACAAATCTCTATTCCTACATTATACTCTTTCCCAATTTTTATATATGCTTTCTTAAATTTTTCATGCTCTAATTGACTATTCCTGTCCCAATTTCTGTCTTGGGCAGGTATTGAAATTATCTACAAATTTTACAAAATAAAAATCAAGATAATATTTTATTTATATTCTAGATATAAATCAACAAAAACTTTCTAAACTATTACTATTCATACAGAAAAATGTTATTTAAAATCATAATAATGATGTTCTTTAATATGAAAATTATCATTCTATAATTTTTATGTTATTTTTTATTTTTTATTTACCTTTAAATACAAAGTTTTATAGCTCAACAATTATATCATGTAAGATAACTAAGTATGCATTTTAATCATTATCATAAAATAATATTAGTAAAATATAATAATTTGAGATAATTATAAAATAAGAGTTAATTTTGATTGACCAATTAAAATTTACAAGTAACGGATAACATATCAAGTGGTTAAAGACGTGATCATTTAAATGAATAAGGTAGAAAATAATTTGGGCTTGGAAGTAAGTTGATTGCGTAGAAGAGCTATAATAATATAAAAAAAGGGAAAATATTAGATTTATTAATGCCAGAAAACCTGAGATTAATTGGAAAACGGTATATCGTCCATAGGACTATTAGGTAATAGGATATTATTAGAACTAGTGATGGGGGCACAAGAAACTTTGGAAAGAGGTTTGATAAGAGGAGACGTGAGTACAATATTTTTATTTTGATGATTACAAGTGGGTTGTTTTGTGACGTTTAAGAAGTAATTTATGTTTAGGACAACCTTTATAGTTGGAAATATGATCATCCGCGCAAAATACGCACTTGGTTAAACTGTCTTTCACTTTGATGTAACTGTTTCAAAAGTGATTTCCTTTGCGTTTAACACAGTGTGAAGGATGAAGGGTTACCATTATTTCCGGTATGGTGATGGTAATAGTTAACATTGTGACCGTAGCTATGTCATTTCAGACACTGAGGTGAATCACTAAGTCTTATTGGGTAATTCAACTTAAACTTTTGTGTGCAACATTGATGACTCATTAAGAATTTTTTTATCATTTGTATTTGGATTAATTGCAACAAAGAACAGCGGAAGCGTATGGCCATTTTGAATGACATTCTTAATTCTTTTGCGGGAATCTAATTCCAATAGGGCATCTGATATATTTAGTGACTGATGTTTTTATATTAATAGTAAACAATACATTCTTTGGTTATATTATGAACGTCACAAGAGGTGTCGAGTTTGATTTCTTTGTCCACTTCGCTTGAAAAGACAGCGAAACGATTAGACGAAACTAATGGTTTAGTTCTTTTCCCCGTATGGATAGGAGAATTAGACAATGATAGCAGCGACCATTTGGGTTTGGTAGTAAGCGGAGATGGTATGTTGTCCATCTTGAAAGTGAAGTCGCATAAATATAATACCGTGAACTGAACTAACTAACTTAACTTAAATAAACTAATAAAGTAACTTAACTAAAATTGCGGTAACGGAACGGTCAAATTATAATCGCACTGACATACGACCGTGTTACAAGTCAATATCGGACTGATCGTTCTAATACTTATTAATTACTATTAAAATGGCATGATAAATTACTTCGTTCACCGTTGAAGATTTAACATTATTCTGTTTTTTAAATGGTACAGTCCCAATTTTATTTGATGTCTTCGATACTGGCAAAGCTGGAAATACAATATCGTAACTATTGCCATTATTTTTAGCATCTCTTGAACTAAGTTGGCCAGACAACATTGACACATTCTTCATCATTGTGATCGTTGTACTGAACAGATACTGAATTACTTTCCTAAAACAAAATCTGAAAACTCTAAAATCAAAATGCGAATGAATAAAAAAATTTAATTCGTTCGAATTCGATATCAATGTTCAACCAGTATTATGCTTCAGAAAGTGATTTGATACGTCATATAAATCAACTAAATGTTCTTCTATGACTATAAACAACTAACAAACTAAATCACCAATAGTTACAAATATGCAAAATATAACTTTATATCGATTAAAACGACTAATAATGCAATGTTTTTAAGTCTGTATTATCAAACGATAATCGATTAAAAAATAAAATTTTCATATATCTTGGCCTGTAGTTTTGCTTGCAATATATATCATGCAAGAATATGCATAGTAATACGCAAGTACATGTTCATATATAGACATAAGACCTCTTAATACATGTGAATTCACGTGTCATGTGTAAAATCCAAAATAAGAACGTATAACCTTAACTTAATACTGTACTAATAATATTTTATTAAAACTTTAAATACATAACGTAAAATTACAAATTCATCATTATAAAAATGGACATATATTTGGATTAACACGTATTTCACGTGTACACGTGAATTCCGTGACACATGTTTTAAGAGCTCTAATCACATATACTTATGCTTGTATATTTTTAGTCTTGTATGTATTTAAATATTGTTTAGTTTCAAAAGTGATCTGATGTGTGTAGAAGTGTTGTTTTTTTAAATTTATAACGAGACTGTTAAATGGACCAAACAAAATAGGAGTACTTATTGTTTGCGATATGCTTCGTAAAGAAATCTTAGAAAAGAAACAAGAAGCTTTTAAAAAAATGATTATAGGTTCGACAATGGATTAGTAGAAGAAATAGTGTTGGCAAATCAGTTTGTTTTGAATTAAGAAATCACATTGATCACGTGGTTCACTATACGTGTTCGGGAATAAACTGGCCTAAAATTACCTAATTGCATTCCATTTCTGTCTGACGTGTTAAATTTCATGCAAGTTTGAGCATGCAAGAGCTTGCGTTACGTATTATAAACGTTTAAATTTGTTCAATTTTGTTCTTGCACGAGTAAAAATATGCATGCGGGAAAAAGCATACAAGAAATTTCAATAGTGTGAACCCGGTATAATGCTTTATTTTTAACTTTTCAAATTCACATACGTATTGTGTAAATCAGGGATCTTCAAAATTTTATAAACACTGTACCCCTTTTTATCAATTAACTTTTTTGGGTACCCCTTCTAAGTTAGAAAAATTAAAATAAATATAAAAAAATTTAAAATTTTATAAAATTACATATTTATTTCATTAAAACATAATACACAAAAGATGTTAAAAACAAAAATAGCTTACTTTCAAAACAAATTAGTGAGAAGGGTTAACTTGTTTTTGTTAGCACAGTAGATCAATATTGGGTTCTAATTTAGTTTAGTACGATCTTAAACCATCTTCAATATTTAACTTGTTTCTATATTTACTTTTAAACTTGAATAACCTTTTCCACATAAGTAATTTAAATGTGAAGGTTTGTTGGCCAGACTCGTACCCCTTAAAAAATCTCGAGTACCCCAAAGAAGTACGCGTAACACAGTTTGAGAACCACTGGTGTAAATAAAGCTAAAATACACTATCGGCCCACGACGATTATCGTATAGATAAGCAATAAATGTACTTATGCATGACGGTCGTTTGACGTTTATTAAATATTTTGTAATGAACAATCCTGCAAAATGTTTAAATTTTACCAAAATATGGTAAGTACACTAAAAATTTGTTTGTACTGGAACGGTCGTTATTTTTTTTACGAACCGGAACGCTAAAAAACTTTTTTCGTGTACCGGAACTGCGTTCCGGTCCATTTCCAGCCCTGTTTGTTTCTGTAAAGACTATTTAGTTATTGTAATTAGAAAAAATGAATTCCAAATATAAAATTAAAACTAAAACTCCTTTATCGAAAAGAAAAAAACACAAAGGTTTCATAAAGGGAATAAGAGACTACCATGAACCAAAATATTAGAAATAATAGTACGAATTACATTGCACTGCAAACTATTTGCTGTTATTTTTTTTTTAATTACTGTTGTACATCAAAACGTGGATTCCTAATTTTTGATAACTACAATTTATCAAATATTACCATACTGCGATAACGATTGCAATGAACGACTACCTGGATTATGGTGCGGAAAGAAGTGGTATACGCATTGACACCACACATACACTAATAATCATTTACAACTAACACAGACCTCGGGTGGCGACGATGTGATTAGAAATTGCCTAAATGTTGCTCCTTAAATAAATGCTATAGCAAGGCCCCTTAAAATCAATCTACCGATAATCAAATGTTGATACCTTTGGAAATGGCTGAAATTGTATCATCTAACCTAACCTAACCTAACACCTTTATAAACTTATATAACTTGTTAAACATGCATAGGCGGCACTTGGGGATGATTCAAGGGGGGGGGGGCTTCAGCCCCCACATACATTTTTCAATCACTGCCTCTCAGAAGCTTTTATTCCACCCTTTACCTTCTATAAGAAATGTGCCTATTGGAAGGCAAGTAAAATTTAAAAATTAATAATAAAACAATAATTCGCTTGATTTTTTCGTTAACTTTTTTTGGGAGGGGGTGGCAAAAGTATACATTTGCCACCCCAAAAAATGTTTGGGAGGCAACTTCCCTCTTATGACCCTCCCTAAGTGCCGCCTATGTGAACATGTGAAAGAGCATTCTCTGCTGTGTGGTATGAGAACAGTTGGCTACGTTCAACAATATTTTTCAAATTTAACATTATCATAGCATAGAATATAAAGAAATTTAACCCATATCTTAAACAGTGACACCGTCTTAGAACATTTCTTAGCTAACAATAAGAATAAAATGTTAGATCTTAATCTGTAAATTGTAATCTAGGTATGTCATATTTTATGTACAATATTATATAATTTATTAATAATTTAGTGTATAGTAAAATGTTATGCTTGTTTTTATCTGAAGTAATTATTTTGTGATGAATGGGGCTGTGGGGGAATAGGGGAGAAGCCTCCATGCTTATATTGACTAAACTTATTTGTGGGGTTTCAACTCCTCTTACAATTCAGACCTAGTAGCGCCAATGAATCCTGTGTTTATTTATTTTATATATTATTGGTTTTTTGAACATCTTTTATGAAGTTATCTTCTTACTTATGCTTCAATGATCTTACAGTCATTGGTTCATAATTATTCGCAAATAATCTCTGTGCTTGATTCGGCAGCGAGTAATATAACTTTTTTAGTTCTATAAATTAAGAACATTATGTAAACAAAATAAATTTATATTCTAAAAACGCAGTATTATTATAATTAATAGCTGATAAGTTATAAACATAGACCTTATACTCATAGTATAATGAGTAGTATAATCAGGGCCGTGTTAAGGGGGGGTCAAAGGGAGCAATTGCCCCCGGACGCCGTAGTTTTTTAAAAGTAAGGGGCGCGCCCTTATTTACACTCAATATATTACCTGTTCCCAGTGGCCCTGTAGAAAAAATTTTACCCTGGGGCGCTAAAATGTTTGACACGGCTCTGAGTATAATACTCATAAATATAAGGTTTATGGTTATAACCATTATAGTTGAAACTTAAGATAAATAAATAATAATAATTTCAATTATTATTATATGCTATTATTTATTTTCCAAAAACTAGGATTTTTTTTTACTTTATTTTTCCGAAAATTTTATTATAATTATCGCAATAATTAATCACAATATTCAAACGAATCTTGAAATTAATAAACATAAGCTTAATATAAAATGTATACATATAATTTATAACCACGGATATATAATATATTAAACGTTTAGTATAGGTTTCTGTGTTTATAACCACCTTGTTTATAACTTATAATACAATCATAAATCATATATTATAAAACTTAATAGTTGAATCTATGGACTACACCAATAGAGTTTCTCTGATAGTTTACACTAGTGTATCCCAGACTTTTACGACAACAGAATCCTTAGGCAATAGTTTGAGTTTTGTTGAACTTCAATGTTTCAAACTCAAATTTACCCAATTTTTCAATTATTTATTGAAAAACAAATACTCCAAATAATGTTTTAAAAACAGCTCATGATTTTTGTGTCCTACTCTACTACTTTCAATATACCAACTACTCTATTCACATGCATATCTTACGAAACTCTTGAGATTATCCCACGGAACACACTTTGGGAATCACTGGTCTACACGACTACATATACAAGATTTGTAAGATAGGCCAGTACCATAGCTAGATATTAGTTAGTCTTTTGTATAACGCCTATGGATATAAAACGTATATTTAGGAAGATTATACAATATAACATTTTGTACAGAATTAAAACTTCTTATTTTTTGGTTTTTTGTGTGGTATTATGGAAAAAAAAATTGATTTAACAAGTGAGGCTTTAATTAATTTTAATACATTTACTTTATTGCTTCCTATTGGACATTGACTATATACAACAATGTGGATATATTTTTTATTGTCTATGAGTGATAAATAATTTTCAATCATTTTTTACGAACGATTATTTAAATTTAACATAGGTAATAAGTAGAGCCCGGATTTAAATGTATTTCCTTGTTTGTACTAAGTGTATGCACGTCTATAGAGGTTTAAAATGTTCACGATTCATATCGCACCGAATTTAATACCTAATTTTATATTGCATATTTTGCATATTTCAAGGGTTATTGCATATTTGTTCATAAATGCATATAAAATGTATATTTAATGGGTTTTTGGGTTTTTAATAATTTAACTATTTTAATTTACAGTTAATTTTGTAATCGCCTCGAATAGAGCACAAATAGACTTTATAGGTATTAAGTTTCAAAAATAGTATTTTAAAAGATTTGTAGGTGTAATTTTCTATTAGTTTTTTGAGAGTAGGTAACTTCAAATGATTTAAAATATTTATTTTTATTTTTTTTATTTGTACTATCGTTTTTAAGTTTCATAAAAGTTTTAGATTGATTTAAATGATTTGAAATATATATATATCGCCATTTTTTTTTTGCATATTTGCATCATATTTGACACTTTTTAAATGCATATAAATCCGGGCTCTAGAAATAAGTAATAATGAATAAGTACCTATTAACTCTAATTTCACTATAAATGGTTTTGAGAGTATTAGTTTCAGAGTTGATTTTTATTATAATTGTTTGAGCATCATAACCAAATATCGTATAAAAGAATAATGCTTAACGATAACATGCAAAATTTCAATATATCTTCAATATGTATTCGTAATAACATTTTGTAATTGTAATGTAATATAAAAGTAGAAATGGCTGAAAATATTTTAACATTATTAAAATTTAAAAACAACTAATTTTTCTTTTAAGGTCTATAGGTCAATCAAGACAATCGTTACACATCCAACCTTTAAATCTTCTCCATTAGTGCTCTTCATTTCGATCCTCCATCTAACTATTTCAGGTTTCTATTAAAAATCCTCCAAAGATGATTCTCTCCAACTCGTTACTTACCTTGTTCTCATCTGCCCCATTTCTCCGTTGTTTATTGGTCCAAAAATCTTCCTTCTTTAAGTTTTTTTTTGTTTAAAAAGAGCATCAATTTACTTCCCTTACATTAAAATATATTTAACTTAAACCTATATCGCCAAATAGTCAAAATAGTGAGAATTACTGTTTGTTAGATAATCGACGAATTTAAAATCGTAGGACCAAAAAATGGATCAGTAAAGTTAAAAAAATGCAAAAGTTGCGTGGGATATGGGTTGTAGACGTGTATAATAATAATTACCATCGAGCTACACAGTAGCATATACAAGGGTAGATGTGGGGCTCAAATCCTCCCCTAGAACTTTTTTTAAATGTTATAAAATAATGTTATTAGTGTGAGGACGTAAGAAACGTAAAAAAAATAATGATAAAATTAATGATTTGTTTGCAAATGATTCCCCCTAATACAAAAGTTATGAATACGCCACTGGAATTACACTAAAATAAATAATGAATTGCAAAAATTACTTAACATCAATAATATAAGCAAATAGATTGTCACCAGTACGCAGTGGCGTAATTGGGGGGTCGCATTTGCGACCCCAAATATAATGTATGGGTTGCAAAAGTATTATTATGCAATCCCTGAAAATTCCATATTTATGGTTTATTGCTAAATAGTAAAAAATGAAAATAAGGAATTATTTAATTAAATAATTAAGAAATAAAAAAAGCTGGAGAATGAGAAAATTGAGATGATAATAACATCGAGAATAATACGACGACAGAACTCTAAATTTAAAAATAAATTATAAGATATTAGCTATAATATCGGTTGTAGTTATATTATAATTATAAAAGATTATGTGATTTAAAATTTAAATTTCAGTATTGTTTGTGGCTATATATTAATTATAAAAAATTTAAATTTATAGTTGTATATTATAGTTGTAAATTTATATATAACTTGTATTTATATATAAGAAGAATTATATAGAATTATGATGTACTTTATACAGTCAACTCGCGAATTAACGAACTTCAAGGGACCGATCAAAAAGTTCGTTACATCGAAATTCATTATATCAAAAGCATAAATCAACAAAATCTGTTTAAACGATATTTATAAGAAAATTTAAATTTTATTAGATTTTTATAATTACATACCTACATACAATATGAGATTATTATTAAATATTTTATTAGATACATTCATACATTTTTTGTTTATTACATACATACATATTTATTTTTTAAAAAAATAGGATTTTTTTTGTGTGTATCCATTTGCGCTTACGCGATTAATAGTGTTGTTCAAATTTAGAATATTACAAAATACACTGTCGTCAATATCATGTCTTTGTAAAAAACTTAAGACCGCACGGAGACCTAATTTTGCTTCATTCGAGCTTACGGGGGGCTCTTCGTCATCAGCTTTATTCAAAATTTTTATTTATATTTAATACAATTTACATTTAACAGACGTGTATCATATAAACGATAGATGAACATTATCTTATCGCATAAGAATGGCCGAAACAAACTCGTAAAATGTGCTGTATCAATCTCCAAAATTGTAAAAATTTGTTACATTGCGTGAACTTTAGCCAAAAAATCTTCGTTATATCGAGGGGACCAAAATACATTTGATTTTTCGTTATAGCACGAGGTTTTCAAGGGTCCGACAGTTTTATACGTTATATCGAGATTTTCGTTTTATCGAACTTCGTTATACCGCGAGTTGACTGTATTAATAGAATATAATAATATGATTATATTAAAACATTGTTTTATAATGTTGGTGCATCCTGAGAAACTTTTGCCACCCCTGATATTTTTTTCGAATTACGCCATTGCCAGTACGTGTGTATCCATCATATGTTATATACAGCTGCTCCGGATCCGGTGTTGTTCAACGTAGACTTGGTGGCGTTGTACGATAGAATGTTGGACGCGGATTGCGACGAAGACTGCGATTTGGATTGCGTGGCAACCGTGACGGAGACTGAACGATGGGAGGCGTACGACAAGTTCCGCGACGTGGTCGAAGCACGGGTCGCACACAACTTGTACCTATGCAAGTGCATTGAACTGAAGCAGCGGACGGTGGACGTGGAAGACAACATCATCGAGGAGACCACGGAGTTCTGGCTGGACGACAAAATGAAAGTGAAAGTATGTAAGACGTTTTTCACTCGCACCCTGGGCCTGCCGGATGCGCGGTTGAACGCGCTGCTCGAGCCCGATACCTTCGAGTGGTTCTCCCGGTATAAGCACCTCTTGATTGATCACACGGTTACCGTTATGGCAGTGACAGCCGTTGACAATCATGATAGAGACGTGGACGAAGAGAGAACGAAGCGTTACTGCGGTATCGAACAACCCTGTTCCGAGTTTGTGCTGAATTCCAGGTGAGTCATATTATTACTACCGATTGTTGTGCATGCCCCTATAGTACCTATAAAATATGATTTTTTTTATTTGGATTCAAAATTTCTTGTCATATTATTTTTAGTATACAAAATACTGAAAATGTTATGAAAAATAAATTAATTTATACGAGAAAAGCTCCGGTGTTAATGGGTTAACCAATGATCAAGAGTTTTTTTTTCATTAATTGGTGTCTTGGGTGCTTCCTTACTCGTTGCTTCTCGGCAACATATGTTACGTTACATTTTAGGAACATACATTCAATTAAATTCATTAATCACTTTAATCGATAATATAATAAATAAAAAATTATTTAATAAATAATAATATTTTTTATTTTTTTCATTTTTTGTATTATTTAATAAATTATTTATATATAATATAAATGGGACGAATTTAGTTTAGCTCCCAAGCTATTTTTAGAAACAATATTCGTACAACCGTATGCGTATCATTTCACTGTACCATATATTAAACCGGACTTACACGATGACAGTTTTTTTATGAAAATTTTAAATTGTATGACATAATATGTATAATATATTATATGGCACGAACACTAGTGATATAAATGTTGCTACACTTGATGTAATGACACACAAACATATTTAAAATAATCCAGACATTTATAGAATTGTAGCAACAGAAATATCTTGATTGTTCACACGATAAATTAAAATATTTCTGAATACAAACGACAGCCTAACAACTAAAGCTAAAAACTAAGCTGAACAACTAGTTTTATAGTGCGCAGTTGTACTTAATTACTAAAATTATGGTGTCTTATATTTTGTATTTTGTATTCATCAATATAAACTATGGTATCGAAGCATAAACCAATTGTTATAGAAAATTAGAGTAAAAAAACAAAAAAGGTGAGAAGTGAGTGGGAACGCTAATGGCTTCAAAAAAAGAAATTTTATGGTGCATATAGTGAAGTGTTTTATTCCTCACCAAATTATCCTTATATTTTGAATGTTTTGGATTCTAAAGATAAGAATAATTTTATATCTTTCGAAGTTTGAGGGGATATCCATAAAATCCCATTTTTTTTAACCTTGATGACATAATTGATGTTTTAATTTTAAAGCTTATAAAAATAAAATAATTTTAAAAATACTAGAAACCAAACACCAAACTGTAACTCTCATTGTTTTGATTCCTCAAAACAGCAAAGAGTCTATTAATCACACTGTTGACACTTGTTTTGGACATGTTCAGATCGGCACAAGAATTTTTACAAGACTTATGATGTGAAAATTAGAAAAGTGTACGACATAAATGTAAATAATCGTTCGTACGTTGACAGTTTACTGTCATATAGTTATATCGTTATAAAAATGTTGTCGTGTGAGTCCGATCTCAAGTAGACATTATAACGAATTCAGATTAGTTTCTGAAATATTATCGCATTATTAGATCGATTTGTAGGATGGATATAAGATACATAGTCGTAATCATATAACACTAAGATGACCATACGTCCTGTTTTAAAAGGGGCAGTCCGGGTTTTCGCATCTTTGTCCCGTTATCCCCCGAGGAATCTTTGGGACACTAAAATTAAAATTTTAAATGGTTAGCTCATTAGTTAACTCTGACCTAGTCATATTATATTTATTGTTTTTTAATTATCAATTTAATTATTTACTAAATTAATTTATTATCCTTTTAATTTATTTGTTTAGAAAGTATTTAGAAAAAAACAGTTTGTCATTCGTTAAAGAAACAGACTCAGATTTAGATGAAGACTCAGAAGATATAGTTCCTTCAGTTTTTAATAGCGTTGTAAATCAAATTCAATCGATACCAAGAGTAGTAAGTACTTTGATAAATCCAGAAAATGACAAAGAAGTGTTGAGATTCGAGAGTAGTATAAATTATAAGTATATGTATTTACATTATTTGAAACAATCGAAGAAAAATAAAAATAAATTGAGCGAAAAACAATATAAGAAAATATATAATCAGTACATGAAAAAAATATTTATGGTGAAATAATCATAGTTACTAAATTACGATTTGAATATTTAACCTTTTGATATAGTCTTGATTTCTTCCCCAGATACTAACTATTATAAATTTAGTACAACAAATATTATGTATACTTTGTTAAAATAAATTCTAATTTATTTTTCATAATTTTTATGAATGTTATTAAAAATAATTCTATGTTTATGTATAGTAATATTGTTAAATTAAGGCCCAGGATCCCCCTTCCCTTGAAAATATGCCACCGGTAATGTAATAAGGTTTTATTGTAATTAATAATGTAATGTGGACAATTTGAAAACTAGGCATCCCTAGTTATACGTATATTTGTATCCATAATTGTATATAGATATATTTATGTTCAATGTATAAATTATTGTGGTATTGAGTTAAAATATAAATTAAATTAAATATATATATGTATGTTCTCTTTTGAAACAGAGTTTAGAAGGAAACTCAAAACGAGAATGTATATTAAATATATGTATATATAATATATTTGGCCGGCTAATAACTGGAATGTGAAAACATATCAAAAATTAAAAAAGTTTATCATCATGATTTTAATATTGAGTGTACACTGCGTCCAGTGAGAGAACGCAACTGGGCGGCGATCAAAACCCGTCAATTTTTGGGCTTTCCCACCACTACCAGCCCGAGCGTCGCGCTTGACGACCACTATCGGTTAACACCGGTTGCCCCGTGGTGGCGGAATTTCACATACGCGAAGTAGTTGGGTTCTCTCACTGGACGGTCTATAAATGTAAAAGTATCATAAAAATAAATATGCTCATTGTTTTAAATAATGATCAATAATTGTAATATTAAAGGTCGTGTTACACTATCATAGTTGAACCCAGTAACGTATTAGGGGTAGGGGGACTAGAGGGCGCGATGGCCTCGGGCGGCATAAGATTTTTACATAGCCTATTTTATGTTGATGAACAATAATATAAATTGGTTAATTTTTTTTTTCATCTCAGATAATATTCTAAGATTGGAAATATTCATAGGATGAGGAAGGAGACAAAAATTGTCGACGAAAAACCTCTCCTTTAAAACGTAAATAAACAAAAATTATTTTAGGTATAATTTGTTATACCACACAACAAAGTGGTTTAACGCTCTGTTGTATATTTTTCGTTGTCCACAGTGATTATAATATAAATTAAAATATCACAAGATTGATATACATTATAAATGCAAGTAATATAACCTTAATTTGTAAAAAAATATCCTTATTATATTTAATTACCTCATTTATAAGTCAACACTAATAAATTTAGTAAATTAATTTCAAGTATAGTCATTTAATATTATCTATTTGAATAGTTATTTAATTGTGTAGAATGGATTACAATTACTATATGTGTTCTTTTCAAGTGATATCAATCGCAGAATCTCTTAGGTATTTACATTTTCTAAGAAAAGAGAGTTTTTGGTTACATCCATTTAATAAAAGACAATGAGCTTTTTGAAAAATGTTATTTGAGCTTAAGACCGTATCCACAGAAGTTCTTTGAATATTACAGGATGTCCATTCAATCATTTGATTAGTTTTTGGACTTATTGTACACTGAAAACGCGTGTTGATACCGCTGTAGTGTGGTGCATGATTGCAAACCATGGGTTTTTATTTTGAGCGGTCAAAAATAGTATGAGCGGCGCTGCTGTCAAACCGAGACATGCAACGGATGAAATACTGAAATACCCAAGTGTGTCGCGTTCCATAAATACACGTGATAGTACTCACAAAAAAAAATCATGTGGTGCAACCGCAATAGTGACACAACCTTAATACATTTTTTATGGTAAAACAAACAAAGCCCTTGAAAAACAATTGCAGAACTCCAAGGGCGCTGCAAAGCATAGTTTGGTAACAAATGTATGTATTATGTATAGTATAACTATGTATGAGTATAACTACTCATATATATATATATATATATTTATAAACTAGTATCTTGATCAGAAGTCTGTAAATTTGACGTGTGATGACAATATGTTTTATTTAGAAAGATTAATGTTATTTTGGTCGTATGAAAAATATTACTTTATGTACAATCTAAATTATACTTAAATATAGAAAACAATGTTTTAAATTATTCTTCAATTTGAAAATAATATAATAGAAAATAAATATTTGAATGATTTACAATTTTTATAGTGCTAGTTGAAATACAAAATACTAAATGACAATAAATGATTCAATAAAAATAAAAGAAAAAAATCACAGCATGCATTTTAATGACTGTATTAATAAATTATACAATAGTAATTTGAATTATTAATAGTAAGGACATCAATATTAAACATAATTAAATACTAATACTCTGTAGCTATAAAAAAACCATTCAAATTAAATACATATGATAACTTATTGAATAAAAATAGAAGGTTAATCACTTAACACATGTCAAACTTGCTTGATCAATTAATTCAAGAGTAGAAATTGAGTTGCAAAAACTGTCATGAGTTTCATATTCAATATTCTACCTATTTTAAAAAATACAAATAAAAATATTTTAAAATTTTATATATTTATAACTAATTTTATAAAATTTTATTCAAGATTTACATGTTTAGTATCTTCCTCTAGAATAAGATCTTGAACGAGATCTCCTACTTCTATAAATAGGTGACCGACTTCTTGACTGTGAACGATAACGACGTGGTGGCGGTGATCGTCTAAAATTAATTAAATATTATAAGTAAAAATCATTTCAAGTAAAACCTCCAATTAATGAAAATTTCATGAAAAAAAAAAAAAAAAAAAAAAAAACCAAATTAAAAATATTTTATTATAAACTGTCTCATTTTTAATCAAATATATATAATACATAAGCATCCATAATATAGAGGTTTTACTTTAAAATTTATTTCATTACAATAAAGGATTAAATATGATCCAACCAATATTATAGATAAAAGAAGTTTTTTTTAACACCTCAATTAAAATATATCCAAAGTTACTATATTTTTAATACATAAAATGTTAACCCGAAAAACGATGAGTGATGAAAAACGTAGATGTTCCAAACACATTGTAGTAGCTAAGATGAATTTCAAATGCTATTTCGTTGTTTTTGGTACTGCAATAAATCATGGGATTTGACAATTAAAAACAAATTTGTATTATAATTCCTATTTGGGATTTAAGAAGTTCACACCCCCTGTTGTTGGTTGCTGGCTCAAGTTGGTAGTACTGTGTTGAAAGGTGATGGTAGTTGTGGTGATGATGAATGCATTAGAGTTGAATCTATAATAAATAACCTGCCAAAAGTTTTTATACTCATTAATTAAAAAAAAATATATTAATTTATGTATTTATATATAAATATACACAATAAGTGTAGTTTAATGTATCCCTACAACCCTTCAGTTATTAAATTCCTTAGTCTTATAAATATAATGTCCGAAGTAGAAAATAATATAATAGAATAGCAGTAATTTTAAAAATTAAAAAAAATTAAAATATTTACCTATAATCAGGTGATCTATCTTTAGGGCGACGCTTTCCAGTAGACATTTGAACTATAATTCTAGATCCACAGCATCTCCTAAAATGTAAGCAATTATCTGTAGTCATAAAAGTTTAATAAAAATTATAAATATAACAAAAGAATATAATAATACAATAATAAATATAATACACATACATTAATTAAAGACCTAAAAGAAATGGGAATTGAAGAATTGGACCATTAAGAAAATTGGTGCACGACAGGGACAGGTGGAGAAGTGCTGTTTTGAAGGAAAAAATCCACGCCATAAGAATAATACATAAAATACACTATTTTCAGAAACATAATAATCACCATGTTTTAGATCTGACAGGGATAACTGAAAAAATTCATCATACATAGTGCATTTACAGTTGTGTTACAAAATTTTGAAGAATGAAGTAAATTTTATAATATAAATAGTATCATAATGAATTTATTTGACAGGGATAACTGATATAAAGCATAATCATGTTTTTATTTTATGTTTTGTTCTTTTTTAGATTATTTCCACAGATATAATCTGTATATATTTCAGACTACATAAAGTATCACCATTTATTTATCTGATAGGGATAACTGATAATAATCATCATCAATAGTTAGTGCATTTAAAATTTAATTTTAAATGATCTAGATACTTCAAAATATGTAAGGTATCTTTATGCATTCATCTGACAGGGATATTTGATATTAATGATTATTAATAGTTAGTGGAATTAAAGTTTAATATCAAATACTTTAATTTAATTCAGAATATGAAAGTATTAATGTGAATTTGTTTATCAGGAATGACTGAAATAGTATATCATATACAGTGCAATTATAATTGTATTATCAACATTTGAAGAATTTAGTAAATTTACTAATACAATATATGTCATCATGAATACATTTGACAAGGATAACCAA
>NW_020273072.1:0-10676 GCF_003268045.1 Sipha flava
AAAATTTAATTTTAAACGATCTAGATACTTCAGAATATGTAAGGTATCTCCATGCATTCATTCATCTGACAAGGATATTTTATATTAATGATCATTAATAGTTAGAGGAATTAAAATTTAATATAAAATACTTAAGTTTAATTCAGAAAATGAAAGTATCACCATGAATTTGTTTAACAGGGATGATTGAAATAGTATATCATATACCAATGGTCTTCAACCTTTTTCAACCAGCAACCCACTTTTCTAACCAAACATTTTTCGCGACCTATGCCTTCCTAAAACTAACTAAAACTAACCTAACCAGCTTTGTTAGACATGAAAACCAAATATAAGTTAAAATTGCTTTATTTATGCCATTGAGGAAGTGCATTTATAACTGAATAAATTAATATCTATATCTATATATATATATATATATATATACATACACATATATTTATCTAGGTATCGTAAGTAATATTTAATTTTTGTTATAAGTTATGATACCAAAAGAACACATGTAATAATACCGAAAAAAGTATATGTTATAATACACAAAAGAAATTAGTGCGATATTTGTTCCTGACTTTTTTCACAAGAAATACCTCCACCTCAGCTCAATTTCACACAGTTTAATAGATTTAACGAGTTAATATATATATATGAAAAGTGAATGAGTTATATGGATTAAATTGGGCTATCGCTATACGATTTCATACTTCATTTGATTGTTCATTCTTTTTTTTTTTTTTTTGAAAATGAAGGCTTCAACAGGAAATATTATTAGCTAATAGATGTTACATATTATATGAATTAGGTGTTAGATTTAATGTTACAATATTTTATATGACATATTATATAAGTGAAGTAAGATGTAAAATAAGAATTTACTAATAATATTTGTGATACTTAAGAATATAACAATATTCAGAGTTTGTTTTTCGCTAAGTACTGTAACTATGTTGAATGGCATGTTCAGGTTGTTGCGTATTGAGATATATTGTGTACACTCCTCCACTACGTAATGGACAGTTAATGATTAGTGGCATGTGTCATATATTGGTTTTTGATTTTTTTTTTAATTAGGTATGAGTGAATAACAAAAAAGTATTCATTCTAATCTTCTACAAATTTATAATAGTATAAAATAATACGGTTTAGGGTTTGTTCGAAAACATTTTATGCAATATCATATGACATACATTATTTAATATTTATACATATAAATTTTTTAAATTTTAAACATAAAACTTATCGCGACCCATTCTTAAAGCTTACGCGACCCAAAATTGGGTCGCGACCCACTGGTTGAAGACCACTGTCATATACAATGCAATTATAATTGTACTATCAACATTTGAAGAATTTAGTAAATTTCCTAATACAATATATGTCATCATGAATACATTTGACAAGGATAACCAATATAAATCATAAAAAAGTTTTACTTTTAGTGTATTTCAGACTACATAAGGTATCACCATGTATTTATCTGACAGGGATAACTGATAATAATCATCATCAATAGTTAGTTCATTTAAAATTTAATTTTAAACGATCTAGATACTTCAGAATATGTAAGGTATCTCCATGCATTCATTCATCTGACAAGGATATTTTATATTAATGATCATTAATAGTTAGTGGAATTAAAATTTAATATCAAATACTTAAGTTTAATTCAGAAAATGAAAGTATCACTGTGAATTTGTTTAAAAAGGATGATTGAAATAGTATATCATATACAATGCAATTATAATTGTACTATCAACATTTGAAGAATTTAGTAAATTTCCTAATACAATATATGTCATCATGAATACATTTGACAGGGATAACCAATATAGATCATAAAAATGTTTTACTTTTTTAGAGTATTTCAGACTACATAATGTATCACCATGTATTTATCTGACAGGGATAACTGATAATATCATCATTAATTGTTAATGCATTTCACCAAGTTAAATTCAGAGTATAGAATTTACCACTATCAAATATATATATATATATATATATATATAAGTTTTACAACTATTATATATATAGTTTGTTTACATTTTAAGACTTACGTTCCATCTAAACCTCGAACAGCATCTTCTGCATCACGCGGATCTTCATATTCTATGAATGCAAAACCCGGTGGATTCCTAGCAATCCAAATATTTTTCAATGGCCCATACTTGGTAAACAAATCTTCAATTTCATATTTATTAGCATTGCTCTTCAAATTACCAATATATACTTTGCAAGTTGGATCCCACTCACGGTGCTTAGACATTTTAATGTCTTCTAAACACAAATATATAATATCTTTCTATTAAAATGAAATAAAATAGGACTTCAAAGTAAATAAGTAACTAACAATTAAATTCCACCTATCAAGACCAATTATTTAACATGTCAAAACTAATTAAATATGCATATAAATGTAATTTATATAAAAATTTAAAGCAGGATTATCACCACCAAAACAATACAATTTTAATAAGAAAGCAAATTTTACATACAAGGAAGCGAAAAAAAATACACATTTTTGATAGGAATTGCGCATCAAAGAATATGAAATACTTATGTATATCATTGGACACTGTAAGATTCCTCGAACTTTGAATATAGACAATAAATCTTACCAGCGTTTCAATAATGACAGCCGATATGTTCAGCAACTGTATCTTTCAAGTTCGCCACCAATGTTCAACACACGTGGGTCACAGCAGTAATAATTGTTTAATTTAAAGACGGCAAGAAAAATGACTGACGACCGTTCATAACAGTTGAGAGTAGGAATCTGAGAAAGTAAGAAGTATTAAGTAGACTATGGTAAATAGATGAATGTTGAACAAAATTATATGATGCACTAATGTAGTGAAGTTAAAATTTACCTATTGTTCAGAACATGCAATGTATACTGCAATGTAGTTATGGACTATGATGTCGAGAATTCGTATACAACCAAGATGGCCGTCACGGAACAGTACCGACACTTAACGAAATTTATGATATGATGAGTTCTCCCATACAACACTGCGTACAATCACATTCTGTGGTATAATCATAGTTTATATTAAAAATAATTGTAATATAATCTGCGGTAAAATATTCAATTGGAAAATAAAAAATACAAACAATACAAGTTAGAGTTAGGTTGAATATTTTATATGAAAATACTCGCCAGTCATTTATATATAAGTGAAATTAATGATTTTAATTTCCAAATATTTTTTATGTAATTTATATCGAAATAAATCTAATATATTTTATATCAATGGTTGTAAATTTAAAAACTGATTGTTTTTTTTTTAATTTTGTTCTACATAACTACTATACTACTTCAAAATACTAATTATTGGTGAATAAATAAATTAACACATCTATCAGACCTAAATATCAAATTAAAATATTAGCACATATTGATTAAGAGGACTTATAAGTCTCCGTGCAACACGTTTGGGCATTCTATATCTCTAAAAAGATACCACGTTTGGGCACTAAAATGTAAAACGTATATACCTTTGTTTAAAAAGTATATAAAATATGTACATACATGCATAATATATATATATATATATATACAAATATATCAAAATAATATAGGTAACAAGTTTTATCAAGTGTAAGTTACTATTTATTTTGTAAAATAATATAAGTAAAAATAAAATAAATAAATGTAGCTACAAAGTGTTATAAAATACGTAAATTATTTATACTCGTGTTAAATAAAAATATTAATATTATATTAATCAAAATCATGAAGGTATCAAGTTTTATAAAAAAAAAAAAAATAATATATAATATTTATAATTTTTATATTATATTTATGTATTTCATTATATTATTTATAATATTTCCTTCACTGGTCATACAGTCGTCATGTTCACATCGATATATTACACTCTGCTTAGTTATTTAAAAATAAGTACAGTATGTTATTTATTAGTGATTAACTTATACTCACGAAATCCTTGTGGAAGGCGACAAAAACTCACTTATGGAAAAAAATAATCTTCCTCCTTTACGAGACCCTGATAATACCTTCGCTATATCAAATACTGATAAAGCCAATATATTTACCCCGCATCTAGCCGAAAATTTTTCTCCACACCCAGATATAACCATCTTAAAACACACTAACCACATAAAACAGCTACTTGATACGACTCTTCTTATGGCTTTTCCAACCAAGCATTCGTCCCTTTCAGAACTCCTCTTTATAATTAATAAACTACCTAAAAACAAATCTCCAGGTCATGATCTGATCACTAATTAAATAATTAAAAACCTACCAAAAAAATCAATACTACTTATTACCTATATATTCAACTCCATACTTCGCCTACATATATCCCAACAACATGGAAACATTCCGTAATAATACTAATTCATAAGCTTTTTAAACCCCCAGATTCTCCGTCTTCATACCTACCGTCCTATAAGTCTTCTCCCTTCCCTCTCAAAAATGCTCGAAAATGTTCTTCTCAAAAGAATCTGTCCAATGTTTAAAGATCTCAATATTATCCCGAATACCCAATTCGGCTTTAAAAAAAAAACCACTCAACTCTACACCAAGTGCATAGAATAACTGATATTATGTCCTCCTCTCTCTCAAAAAAAAAAATTATTGTCAAGCAGTTTTCCTTGACGTGGCCCAGGCATTCGGGTGTGGACAAAGGGACTTATTTACAAACTCCGTTATCTACCAGCCCGCTTACTACTTACACTTAAGTTTTTCCTCACCAACCGAATATTTATGATCCGCTTTGTTGACGACGTATCACACACTCACCCTATTACGGCAGGTATACCTAAGGGTAGCATATTAGCTCCTACACTCTACAACATTTTTACCTCAGATATACCTCACTCAGAAGACACGTTGCTACCTTCGCGGACGATACTGCTATCATTTCCTCTCACCCAGACCTTAACCAACCCTCAAATTTTCTTCAGGATCATCTATTTAATAGATTCTATTAAAACTTCAAAGTTGGTTTCGTCTTTGGAGAATTAAAATAAATGAATCCAAATCTAATCACATAACTTTCATTCTACGCTCTATTAACAGCCATCCTTTATCGATAAACAATAATATAATCCCTGAACAAACAACGTTCCCCTCTCCGATCAAAATTCCCTACTCCGAATTTAAACCCAATTTTAAGGCTCACACTTTGAGATTGTGAAATCAGAAATGGTCAAACCTACCTTCAACCTTCGCTGTTTCTTATCGCCTAGTCTGTCCCCACGTCCTACATTTTCCCTGGTTTCATAATATTCCTATTTCCCGTAAAGTCATCATCTCTTTATCGCCTCCGGTTCATCCACAACCGCCTCCTGGCCCACTCATTCCATTTATCTCTTAATGTACTCGGCACGTTGATCCTGCTATATGCAATGCTTCGCATCTCCTCTTTAACTGTCCAGACCTCCTCACTAAACGCCAGCTTTTCTCCAACATCTGTTCTTCCTTTAATATTCCATTTACCTTCCCACATATTTTCCAATTTCCTAATGCATTCCTAATTACTTCCATTGTTAACTTCTTCCTCTCAGAAGGCTTTTTACTTTAATTATGTTTATTATTTAACTTTTATTTCCTAGTTGTTTTATGTAGTCATATTGTATTGTTAATTTATAATCGCTGAGGCAAATATTTTATGCACCTCTTAAATAAAAAAAAAACAACCTTAAGTACCTAGACATACATTTTGACAAAAAACTAAATTTGGCATATCATATAAAAAACTAAACGTAAATCCCTCAACTTGCGTCTTTATACTCTGAGAAACATTTTACGTTCTAAACTTCCACTGAGAACAAAAATTCTAATTTACAAACAAGTCATAAGACCAGCCATGACGTACGAGATACAAATATGGAGAACAGCTAAAAAAACTCGTACAACCAATCTATAGAAGTTTAGTAACTTACACGTACCAACATACAATCTGTCTTTTTTACTCAACTCCTTTTTGAATTGTTAGATGTAAATTTGTACAGATTTTTTTTTTTTGTTAAAATATACAAGAATATGCAGAACACGTACTAACATCAGAATATGCTTAAATATGCAGTAAACAATTTTGATATTTAATCAATCAAGTAAATATTTTTAGACACTCATTGACTGCATGTATATAATGTTAAAAATAGCAACATGCATTTTATTCAGTGGGTCTTTACCCACTACTAACATAGTTACAGATAGTATTTATTTTAAAAGAATCATCTGCTAAATTATTGTAATTAAGGAAATATTTATCTATTTTATTTTATCATTAATGATGATATTTGACAATTGCACATTAATTTACTATACAAAATTGATTATCATATGGTGAAGCTACTATGAAATATAATAAATATATATATTTATTAAAATAATTGGTTAAAATTTATTAACTACATAGGCTATAAAGCATAAATTTGAAGTCTTATTAAAAATCTTTATTTTAATTAAATGTGTATATTAATTATCTTATATGTTTCGTAAAATGCTATAAATATTTAATTTAACCAAGAATATGATAAGATTATCTAGTCTCAATTAGCTATAAGCAAACTACATGTAATTCAGTAAAAACTTTTTAGTTTTTTTTTTCTTTGTTCTTACTAGTATTAATACAACTCAATGGCCATTGCTGCTGATGGTTTATTAAAAAAATTGCTATAACTACCAAAAATAATATGAAATAATATGGTATGATTATGAAGTGTAATGGTAAATGTTTATAACTCATTCAATTATAATTTAAAATAAAATATAATAATACCAATATATTATGTGAATAAAATACTAAATTAGTAAGTTTTCAATATAATAGGTAAAAAAAAATATATTTTTTATCCATACAAATAAATATAACATTTAACCTTAAAAAATATTTATTTCATATTAAAAAATTAATAAACAAAACTATACAATTACAATATTGTATATATTTATTATTTTAAATTACTTTATATCATAAAATAATTTAAGACATAACCTTCATAAAAGTAATGGAATGTGTCTTACTCTAAAAATTGCATTTGTTTTTTATTAATAATAATTTAATATAAAATTTATATTTATTTAATAAATATTAATATTGTAATTTATAGGCAATAAAATGTTTATATAAAAGTATCAATACAAATTTAAAGTTTTTATTTTCATTATAAATAAATTTGGTGAAATAAATAAATTAAAATAAGTTCAATAGTATTGTTTTAAAAGTCAACACTTATAACTTAATTTTAACAATATATTATATTATTCATTAATTTTAAATTTAGTTTTATGTGTATTTAAGTACAAGTTACAATAAATATTTCAAATACAATACACCATATAAAATTATAATGAATAATGAGTTCACATTACTTAAAATGATTATGAAACAATAAAGTATATATACTTAATATTTATACTCTGAATATTATTTTATTTATATCTATCTATATTTAATATCTAATAATTTAATCTTTTAAATAGTATGTTATTTAATGCTTATTTGTATTGCTTTAGTAATAAAATATTGCCCTAGACTTAATGTAATATTGCTAAAATTTTTGCCATAATAAGCTTATAATTTCAAAATATGCTTTTAACAACATTTTGGTGATACTGTCTCAGCTGTAGGACAAGATGCACTACCATTAATAGGCCTAGATAATTTAACTAAATTGTGATGTGATATTTTAAATTCAGATGGTCTTTCCATTGAAGCCCAAACTTCAACTGCCAAAGTAAACGCAGTCTCAATATTCATGTCTGTTTTGGAACTAGTTTCAACATAAGGAGCACTTAGATATTCTGTACACCATTTATTAGCTTCGTCTTTAGAGACTACTCGTTTTTCTAAATCTACCTATAAAATGTATTAATTTAATACATTTATCCAATTTATTTCAATATGAAATGTAAGAATTACTTTGGTTGCAACAACAAGAAATGGAAAATTTACATCAGTTGTACGTGAATATTTTATAAATTCTTTTTTCCAAGAATCTACATTTCTAAAACTCTGTATATCATCCACAGCAAATGTTAGCAAACAGATATCAGTGCCTCTATAGAAAGGTGTTCGTAATGTTCGAAATCTTTCTTGGCCAGCTGTGTCCCATATCTGAAATATGTAAGTATATAAAACTAAATCCATGTACAAAAATTGTTTGAGCTATACACACCTGCAAAGTATATAGTACTCCATTGACATCAAGGTCTTTCTGTAGAAATTCTACTCCTAACGTATGAAGAGTATGGTCACTAAAACTGTTACTTACAAATCTATTCATTAGACATGATTTTCCAACATTACTATCGCCCAAAATTACTACTTTTATTATTGGGTTTTGTTTAATCAATGTCTGTTTTTCTTTCATACCGAAAAATCAAAAAAAATCACGTAGCGTTAAATAAATGTAACATGATTATAGTATAATAATAATAACTATTCAACAAGAGTATTGAGAACAATACTAATTTATTTATTGTCATAAAATATTGTATGATATTCATATAGAAAAAGTTAATAATTGATAATCTCTTATCAGTTATCATGCTAAATAAATTACATGAAAACATAATTTACAGAAACATAAGATATTAAGAGATAAGGAGACCCCCATTAATCTAACCAGCGACCATAAGCTGCAATTTTGTCAAAAAAATGCAAAAAAATTGAAATAAATTGAACTAATTCAGTGCCGTCATTTCAGTTTTCGGTAGAGAGGGGCAAAAGTTTTGACAGGCATATAAATAGGTAAAAAAAAAACCGGTCGCTTCGCTCGTAACAAAATATTTACTTATAATTTTTTCACATTACCATTTCCACTTCACTTATTTTTAGATTTTTTATTCTTATTGTTACCAACCTTTTTATTACCTAGGTAAACAACACGATTTGCAAATAAAAAGTAGCAGATATTTTATAAAAAAATAACAAGTACAAATTAAAACTCTGTAAAATGTAAACTTTTTATTGATTAACAAAAATATGATTAATTTATAAAAGGATATCTTTTTTTTAATTTTTGAAACTTTTTTCACACTTGGGTTGTTTTTCAATAGTAGGAATAGAAACATCAACTGCTGATCTAAGCACTACATCCTAGAATAATAAGAAAGTTAAAGATTTAATTATAGATTAAAATTGATAGTTATTTTTTTTTTTACCTACCATAAAAAATTCATACCATATTGTCCATTGTATCATCTTCATTTATAAATGAATCTGGTTATCCAATATTCAAATCAATAGATCTATTATCGCGATCATTCTGTAACATATATATTTATAAGTATGTCTATTGGCTATTATTTAACATAATTTCAATGTATGTAAGAATAATAATTTACAAGATAATCAACTGAACATTGTTCTTCAATTAATTGGTCCGACTGCATTATAGCTGGTTTTTGTACTAATTGTACATCAATTTAAAAAACAGGTATACGATAAATTTACAAAATAATATTATTTTAAATTATTATTATTTTTTATTGCTTACTTACTGTTTCAAGTTTCGTCTGTTTATTGAACATATCGTAAATTGTTTTCGATCCCTGAGCGTTTTGCAGTAACTTAATTTTTTAAGCATGGCGGTTTTTTGTTGCACTACCCATTTTTTTTTTTTTTAAGACATTTTTGTCCATATTGAAAAAAATAATGTATACACGTGTCACGAAAAAATTAAATTTTTGAATTAACACAACAACATAATACGGAATAGTTGAATAGCTTAGCGCAGCGTTTCTCAACCAGGGGGTCGCGAACACCTTGAATTGGGATCGCGTAGGTCAAAAATAATAAAACGCTAATTTACAAAATATAAATTGAAATCAAATTTTTACCATATATAGATGGAGAGGGGGGAGGGTCGCGAAGCGATTGATCATATTTTATACCTATTTTGGGGTCGTGACACTAAAAAGATTGAGAAACAATGGTTTAGCGTACGGTGTCACGATTTTCACAAGCCAACTGAAGTTTAAAACCAATGATTAATAAGAGTGCCGATCGGCTCACAGTTGTTTTTAGAATTTGTACTGATTTTAGATTTTAGAAATATAACCATACGGAGATTATGATATGTTATTATTATTGTTTCTTTTTTCTTTAAAATGTACACACACACATCCAATATCCATACATGCACGTACCCTCATGCGTCTAAATATAAATATATTCTAATTAAATTATTAATTAAAAATTTATCATTATGACAATAATTTCTTAGTATATAGTATATTTTAAGAAAATATAAATACAGTCATGTTTTTGGACTAATTAAATATAATAATGGTTCAACGGCAACCACCGGCCCATCGGGTTGCTTTTAAAATTAGACAGGGGCAAATGCCCATCTTGCCACCCCCTCAAATTACGCCACTAAACTAATTCATCATATAATAAGTACATTAAATGGTTATTTTTCTATTTTAATCCATGTAGTATGATTACAATAATTATGTTTTATAAATCATTTGAAAAGTTTATGTAATGTTTTGAATAATAACTCATGATAGATTTTGTTGCCTATACAATGACACAATCATATATGCTAATTTGAATTGTTATAAATGTGTAAAAAATGTTATTAAAAGTTGGTAAAATATTTAGAAAAAAATAAATTGGGTATTGACTTGTTTTCATGTCAATAAAAAAAATAATTTAGATTGTAATTCTAAAATTAGAGTTAAAGTATTA
>NW_020273073.1:0-35549 GCF_003268045.1 Sipha flava
AAAAAAAAGTAAACAAATATCATCTGCATACGTTATGATTTGCCCATTAATATCAAAATCACTTATACCATTTATATATAATATAAACAAAGTAGGACCCAAAACACTCCCTTGAGGTACTCCACAAGTAATTAACATTTCGTCCCCTAAAATACCATTGATTTTTACTTTTTGTTTTCTTTTGTCTAGATAACACTTGAACCATTTTAAGCTTGAATTTTTTATATCAAAATTAGGAAGTAATTTTATAAGTTCAGCATGATCCACCGTGTCAAAAGTTTTAGCTAGGTTCAGAAAAATTCCTGTTGCTTTTTTACTGTTATCAAATGCATTATATATAAATGATGTCGTATTATATAACGCATTTTCAGTACCTAATTTTGGTTTGAAACCGAACTGGTTTTTAAACAGAATATTATTTTTTTCTAAAAATTGGATGAACCTACTTTTTATTGCTTTTTCAAGTATTTTAGCAAAATTACTGGTCATTGAGATAGGTCTATAGTTACTAATACTTGTTCGATCACCGTTTTTATATAATGGTTTTATAATGGCTAGTTTAAATATATCTGGAAGTGTACCTTCCGATATGCTTAAGTTATATATATATATATATAGGTTAATGGTAATGAGATATTTTGTGCTATGAGTTTTAATGTTTTAACTGATATGCCATCATTTCCAGTTGCTGTTTTATCTTTTAAATTGTTGATAATTAATAAAACTTCGTCGACACTAACTTTTTTATTAAAAATCGTATCAAAGGATTCAGTTGTATTTGGTTCATCATGATGAAAGTTTGATTTATTTATCTAGCCTCCAAGGTTACTCTCAATGGTTGTAAAATACTTATTAAAAATATTGGAAACCCTAATTGGGTTTACAGATGAATTGATATTTTCATTACTAAATAATAATGAATGTATTTCCTCATCATTTTTAATTTTGCAATTTGTACTAGCTACGTCATTAATCAGTTTAAATGTTAATTTTGGGCTATATGAAATACCTTTGAATTTGTTTATGTAGTGATTGTTTTTTGCTAGTCTTAAAATTTTTGTAAATTTATTTTTATAAAGTATGTAGTGTGCACGTAGTTTGTGATTACTTGGGTCTTTATGAACTTTTAAGGATAGTTTTTGTTTATTACGTAGAGAGCAAAGCAAGCCAGGTGTCATCCATTCTTTTAGACATTTGTTTTTAGAAATGGCAGTTTTAGTTATTGAGGTCATACTTATAGCACTTTCAACCTTAATAATAAAAATATTATAGCAATCATTGACATTGTTATGAATATACACTTCATTCCAATTTTCTTTTTTTAATATTTCATTCAGATCGCTGTAATTTATTGTCTTATATACGTTATTACTTTTTTGTCGATTCTGATTATTAATTTGAATACCTATAACTGTTGAGAAATGGTCCGTAATATTGGTTTGAATCACACCTACCTCAATTTTACCGATAACGTTAACATTATTATTACTTTTGACAAAAATATGGTCTAAACAAGAATGTTTGCTACCTAGCGGCGTTCTAGTAAACACATTAATAAATGATTCGTATCCATATTCTGATATTTTATCAAGATATTCGTTATTAGTGAAACTTGGACCCACAATATTTATATTCATATCACCAATTATAATTTGATAGCCTTTATTACTTATTTCGTCTTTTAGAATGTTATCTAAAATGAGCAAAAATTCATTGATATCACTTGAAGGGGACCTGTATACACATAAAATGGAAAATGGAATATTATTTATTACAAAACTTAGTTTCATAAGATTAGTTTATGTTTATATTCAACTAATTCTATACATAAATGTGTTCTGGTAAATACAATTATACTATTATTTTGGTTTCTTTTAACACTCGAGAAAAAACAGTCTGTATCCAGGAGTCTTAAAATTACAATATTCTACATTATGCCAAGTTTCAATTAATATTATGACATCTAAATTACAGCAATTAGTATTACTGTTAAGAAACAATAAAAATTCATTAAAATGAGCATTAATGCTCCTAATATTATTACAGAAAACACTTTATAATGCACACTCTACGCGTGCATCACTTTTTTATTGAGTTGGGCGCCAATTTATAATCGTACTAACTATAAATAATTAAAATAAGGTGTTATAATAATAATTATTTTCTTTTATTTATAATTTACAAAGTTTTGATTTTGATTATGTCACATGTAATAATAATAATGATGATGATAACAAGTTATATGGTCGGTATTTGATACGGCAAATGTCGACTTAAGAATATAAATATAAAATCGCGGAGGAATTACACAAACAAAATCCCGTTCACAATTAAAATATGTGGGTCTGTACTCACTGATATACCGATTAATACAAGGCTTATTGTAGTCTTCACAATTGCACGACTCACTCGGGTTCGGTGGTGGTGGCACTGACGGAATAAGATATCACGTATTGACAAGCGGCACGGCGCACTCGTATGTAGGGGCGACGGCACTGACGATACAAGCGAGCGAAGTTGCTCAGTGCTCTAACCTGATGGCCGAGGGACACTGAGACAACAGCAATGAAACGATGACGCGAAATATTCTAAAATGACACGGTTAGCGCACCGGAGGACTCCACTACCATACTCCTAGCCGAACGAAAGACAGTCCTCTATGTTTGGCGCTGCAAGTGCCCAACAATAATAGAGGACTAACTTGTTCGCCTTAATAAAATGATCAAGGACTGATATTAAAATAAATATAGTTTAAATAAATAAATAAAAATTGGTATGAATAAGTGGACTGTATAATATGGTAAATATGTTATGTTGCCTGGTTGGCACAATGTAATACATATAAATAATGAAAATGGTAATATAAATATAACTAATGGAAAATAATGATTTTATAATAATAATGTATAAATGCCAAAACAAATGGTAACTAAATTAAATAAATAAAATAAATCAAATGTGTGGCCCACACGGCACACACCAAATAATAAATTGTCGTGAACCGCAAGGAGTACAACGCACTAATAAATAATAAACAAGAAAAAATTACAAACACAACGTGGTTATTAAAGTGATAATGGCCAGTGGGCCGTATATTAACGGGCGTGCGCACTCAAATAACAATTATAATAATAATCAACACGATCAGGCGCTATATGGCGAATATCGAATACAAATGAGTTATAATAATAATATAAAAGAAATCACGTTATGGTCTGTATTTGAAAAAGGTGAAGTTAATTCGTAAAGACGCAAAAGTGGCGATGTGACCAGGCGAAGAGTTGACGAACTACAGCTCATCGTTCCGCCGACACTTGCCTTCAGCGGTGCCGATGGCCCGCTCTCCCCGCTCCTGAAGGAAGGTGCGGGGTGCGACGCATCGGTATTGTGATCCGCGAACTATCGGCTGATTAGGAGAATATAAATACGATCGGCGACGTCCGTTGTGGTGAACGGTCGTCGCCGGGTCCGCGTCAAAATATAATACAAGCGTTGGCATTACAGCGGCACAACAATAAATATGTAATTAACCAATATGTGGCCCACGCGGCGCACACGAAATAATAAATACAATAAATAAATAACGTGCCTACGACGGCTAGGCCCGTCGGCCCTTACACTATTAAACGAATATGGTCGACCAATACTCACAAGTGTGATTGCGTTGAATGGCGGACTGCATCCCACGCGACCACAACGAGGAATGTGCTTATACAATATACTAAGAAATACAACAAAACTCAAGAAGCACAGTCCCCGCTGCGTGCGACCACCCAAACACAATCACAGACGAACGACGAATTCACACTGTAGACAAAACACAATACAATTCGAAACCACGTTATTCACAATGACCGCTGGTAGATATGCCTAAAACTAAAAAACTATCAATACCTGCAACAAACAGTTGCTAGAACGATAAATACCAGACGGCCAATAAACAGGAACAATACAAGACAAAGTGGTTTAGCAAAATGGCTGCAGACGTACGAAAAAACCTTGACAAAACGAATGTTGATGTGCACACCACGAAGACACACGGAAGAGCGAGAATCGGTGCCGACGACATTTACCACGAAGGCTCTGGCCGCCGGACACCACAATGAAGATAAAAGGCCTCAGTGCCACCACACAAAACTGAAAAACACTCGAAATTAATGAACTTTGTGGCACTGAGAGCATGAATTTAACTTTTACTGGAGAATATAACCGACATATTATTTGAAAACGTGCAATAACAATCATTTACGCGTGATGATAACAGCGCGATAACGTATCCGGCCGGTCGCACACGGAGGCTTTTCACCGCCGCCGACGAAGGCTGCAGATACGTAACGCACCGCTACACATCGCACGAAAATGATGACATGAACAAAAGACAAATAACAATATTGGCACAAACACTCTAACTTAGAGCCGAAAGGACTGTTCACCGCTAACTTTGTACTATGTAGCTGAATGTTCCGGAACTGATGATTTTCCGGTGTGTCCGATGGGTATATATATTACCCATCAACGTATATTGACGGTATTAGCGGATCCCGGTTTGTATTGGTGGTGTTACAATGGTTAATTATCACCTTTATGGCGATAATTAGTTATTAATTGACTCAATATTAATTATTTATAACGTTTGTTAAATATGTGTACTGAGCATACGCCCTCTGTTGGCAATATCTTGTGGGTGGTGTGTCTCCGTGGCGGCGTAATTGTAGTAACGAACGCCATCTATGACCCCATAAATGGTGTTCGTTACAACTTATGAACTCACCATTAACATATTTATGAATTTTTACGAATTCAGAAAAGGAATCAAAATATTTTGTTTTATAATCTAAATAATTTCATTATACAATATAGTCATTCATGATATGATTATTATTTATCAAAGTTTATTTTACAACTCGGATGATGATTTTACTGAAGCTTTACCAGATCAGTTTCATCGTATATAATAATTAATTGCTTTACAATTTTTATTTTTTTTTATAAATATTTTAATGTCGTTGTACCACGTAAATTTAAAATCGTTATTTTTAGCAAATATTCTAACTTTATAAAAGAGATCCTTGTTAAAAGGCGAAAGTTCATTATTAATAAAGATTTTTCCGTTTCCCCAGTTGATATTAAAATAATTAGCGTTTAATTTTTTAATATTCATATTTTCCATTATTTTTTTTTTATTATCGATCGAGTCTAATACAGCAATAATTTTCTTGGGTTTATTTAAAATCTTAGAATACAAACGGTAGACTTTGTTTACAGATAAATTTACTCCCAACTTGTCCGCAATATATATAATCACTCATAAACTTCACCGATTCGGTTAAGCAAGTAAGAGGTTCATTGGACCCATCACTAGAGTTTACATTCTTTTTAAGAGCTATGTTACAAACCGTTCCAGATTTGCAGTTAGCACAACACCAAATATCCTTTGTTGCTTTCCCCATTCTTCTAAATGATGCTTCTCTAAGGCTGGCGCAAGAAAAATGTAAAAATTCTTTACAGGCAGTACATTTTAACTCGTCGCCTTGAAAAATGTCTTCATTACATACTGAGCACAACATTATGTAATCACACTGTAGCATTAACCGGAACAAAAATATACAGATAAGAAAGCGAAATAAAACCACGAGTAGCTGTGATGAACTCACATCTGTAACTGAATATACCTATTGTATTATAATGTGGGATTTAAATAATAAAAATCACTCACAATTTAATTTAATTAAAATAGACACTATATTATATAAATATGTATGTACAAATATCGATACGCGTTACAATTGCGGAGGAATTGCCGAGTATATCGCGGAGTTTAATTCACGGTGTGTCGCGGATTGTACTCACGGACTGATTGAATGAGCGTCTGACCAGCCGGTATATATATATCGGCGTCGATTGTCTAGAACATTCTCGAAATTACCTTAACGAGATAATCATCGCATATTCTAGAACATGGGATTTCCCCTTATCCACTGACAATATTGTAAACAACTTGGACGATTCGCGGTGCGTTGTTTACGTCACCACAATAATATATTATAGGATCTAAGTCCTAAAGAGTTTAAAGTTCTATATTACCTTAGTTTCACTATAGTATGATCAGGGCTCGAGACTTTATGTGCTTAAAATCTTAAAAATATGCGCATACATGTGCAACAAAAAATATAAAAATATCCGCTTGAATATGCATTCATTTTTAATTAAAAAAGACGTACTAATACAAATTTAATTTAAAAAAAAACATATCTCGCAGATACCTACTACTACTACCAAATTCCGAAATGAACCTCTCAAGCAATTAATTTGTGATTGTTTTTCTTTCGGCATATTTATTTATTTATTAATTTAAGAAAATTATAACAGGAATACGAGCACTAATAAATTAACAGACGCGAGCCACGAAAACAAATACAAACATGAAGACAAACACAACAAAATACGAACGCATTAATAAGAACACGATCGTCGTCTCTGGTTCGTCGATTACTGAATACTGGCAAACAAAATAATACTTTGAAAGATAGATAAATAAAAATAAAATTGTCTTCAGAGTTAAAAATAAAATGGGTTCCCCGAATAAAATAAGCGGAATAACGCTATTGAGTATCGCCCTATCGGCTTTATTGCAGACGAATTCATATAGATAAAATTGATTTAGATTGAATAATGTATCAGCGCGTTTAAATTTCTAAATAACATTTTTAGAACGTGTCAAAAATGAAAATTTTACATTAATATTTTTGATTTACGAGTAAATTATCAACAGTTATTTTAAAATATGCAGTTTAAATCAATAAATCTCAAAAATATGCAATTGAAGAAAAAAAATCCAAAATATGCAAATATATGCACAATTTACCTTTAAACTTTAACTCCAAATACCATGATACAAATTTGTACCATATCAGATTTATTCTATTTACTTCCCGAACAAATATGCAAATGCATAAAGTCCCGAGTCCTGATTATGATCATTGAAGTTTTTATGTTACAACTCACAACAGTTACAACCACGATTATAAAAATATTCCAATCGAATCAAAATCACGTATATATAATATATAACATATAATATTATATCATTTGTTTAATTTACGTAATTTTTAATCTATTCTTGGATATCATATGATTTAATTTACGTAATTTTCAATCTATTCTGTGATATCATATGATACTGTCATACGGCAGATGTGATATCATATGATGATGATAATATTATTATTATTATTATCATAATGAACTGTTAGGCGGTAAATTTAAATAGACCAATCAGAAGCATTAAATCTATACCGGGTCCAAAACAGGGTACAGTATGTTAAAATGCGGACCGGGAACATTGTTAAATTATATTGTTTTTACATTTTTATTATGTGTGCGAATTGCCGTAATTTGTGATTTTTAGTTTTATTTATTGTGAGCACAAATTGCCAGTTAATTTTTTATATTGTGTGGGCACGAATTACCTTATTATTATTATATAGTGTGTGACACTAATTGTCAGCATTATTATTATCATTTTTTATAATTAGAGTGTGCACTAATCGCCACTATATCATCCTATTGTCGTTTTACCAGTATTTACGAGTACTATTTATTTATTATTGTTATACAAATTATGACAGTTTTTATGTAGTTGCAGCTGGCCAGTCTGCGCTTCACCGAGTTATATATTTTTAAAGTGAAACTTCTATACGCGCGCTGGGAGTAAATTTTCAAAGTCGCGACACACAGGAATGCAACGAAAATTCGTCTCATTTTATACTAATACACGCACATGCACGTTGTTTTGTAGGAGATAGCAAACGCAGACACTGATAGTATCGTAGGCTGCCGTCGGCGCGCGGCCTACGTTACGTATCTTTATTTTATACCTATACACACGCATGCGCGTGACATTAAAAAAACCAAATGTATATCTAATTTTTTTAAGTCAGACTTATTACTTCTAAAATTACCATATTTATAAAAATGTATTTATTTTTTTATTACTTATTATTACTAACTATTTAGTATTTACTGTATATTATATTTAATTAAACTGTGATATTATTATACATCAGAAATTTGTGGTTTGTGAAGCATGAACAGTGGTATTTTAAACTTGAAATAAAAAAGTATAGGCAGATAATTTTAACGGGCAAGTATGCAAATTTTTAATTTTTCCTTTACTACATGGATAATGTTAATTTCTTATTGCTAGGGGCCTCGAAAAATCGATTTGCCCAGGACATCCGAAAGTCTAAATCCGGCCCTATTTCCCTCCCTTTATAGATCTTCTCATTTTGATTACTAAATAATTCTCCGCAAAGACAAATAATAAAAATGAAACCTCTACGACAGTAACTGTAAATTGTACATTAATAGTTTGATATCACCACAACTGTTGTCAAGGAAGTTTTACTTCTATGACCTGTGCCTGCACAAAATTGTTTTTTATTAATTTTTTATTTTATTTATATTTATTATGTTGTTGGGCCAAAAGGGCCATAATTATTTATTTTATTGTTGTATTGCTGTGAATTATTTACTTATTATTTACTATCAATTATTTTTTGTACCAGCAATATATAGTTACCATTTTACATTATTTTTAGTTACCTTTTTTGTTCCTTCCATATTTATGAGCACACCCAAACACATAAATATATACACACTCCTATACACAATACCACCACATAGGTAACTAGTATTTGTGAAGCGAACCTAAATACTACTAGTCGAGCTATACACCGCATTACACATCGCAAAACATAGTCGGTCGGTGGTGTATAAAAGACGCAACAGTCGGTGTCCGGGAGCATGGGTAGCTGCATTTTGTCTACTCAGTATAGAAAATTTTTTAGGTAGTAGATACTGCCTATTTTATTTTTAAAATTTGTATGAATCAATTAAAAATATTGGTATCTTAGCAGTTAGAAGAAAACTATCAATGGTGTTTTTTTTTTAATTTTTGGATGTACCACTTGGGTAAATTGATTTGAGTATGAGTTCAGGGTTAAGATTTATTTTAGAAAAGTAAGTTTTTTTATACCTAGTTAATACTTTTATGTATCATTTTAAATTTCCCCAGTAATTTTCTTGAGCGTAAAAAAACTAATATTATGTAAGCAATTTTTTATTTTTGCAAATTAGAAAATTTTAACTTTAAATTAAGTTAAGTTACTTTTTTTTCAAAGTTAACTTTAAACTTAACGAGTTAACGAAAAAATATAAGTAACTTTTAATTTAACTAAACTTTGTTAAGAACCCCTGTTATATTAGTTAGTAAGCATCATAGTATTATGTACGTGATTGTTTGTGTCACCACTATTCTGCGTATTAGCATCGCAGTCGAGACCGGGTTGTAAGGAATGTGTTGAGACAACCTTTTTGGATCACACACTAGGTACCCGGATTCCGACTGGCGAACCAATCGTTTAGTGTGAATGTCCGTGAGCAGAACCTCGTCTCAAATTCAATAAACTTTATTTTCGTTTAACCATAAGATATTTTTCTTTTCGCACCAGTACCTTTTTCTTTTATTATATTTTAAATATAATAAGTTGTGCAAAACTCAAGCACGTGCACAACAACTTTATTATTTTAAAATAACTAACGAATAACTTAACTTAACTTATAAAATAACTTAACGACTTAAAAAAAATCGTTAACTTACCCAGCCTTGGATTTTACAAATATAGCAACGCCCCCATGGGTGGTGTTATCTGGGTGGTTAGTTTTGATTAAAGTATATCCAAGGATACGAAAATAAGAATATTTAGAGAAATGAGTTTCTGTTATGAGAATAATATTAATGCGCTTATTATTTAAAACAGTTTCTAGTTCAAGGGCGTGATTTTTAAGTCCATTTGCATTAAATTGTAATATTAAGAGCGAGTTGTCAGTGACAGAATTTTTATTGTTAGAATTAGGCATTTTTTTTATCTATTAGGCTTGGTACACACGTGCGTTATTTTGACGTGCGGCACCGCTTGAACACCGACGTTTTTTCTTGAACTACGACAATTGTGTCGATACACTACGCGAAGTGACTACTGATTATGGAAGTGTACAACCGAAAATGGGTAGTTTTTGCATATTTAGTTTATAAAAATTATTTGTCGAAGAAAAACAGGCGTTACTGGATACATCCCTTTACCGATTCAAGGCTTTTGAGGGGACATTTTTCAACGTCATTCGAAGACTTAAGAAATAATCCAGACAAATTTTACAATTATTTTCGAATGAGTGTGAAGTCATTTGATGAACTGGCTGCAAGATTAAACGACAAAATTAAAAAGAATGATACTTATATGAGAAAAGCTATACCCCCAATTGTAATGCTTGTTGTAACTCTGAGGTGAGTAAATTTGAAACACATATTGTACTTTATTTTATTTTAGATTCCGAGTAATGAGTGTATATTAATTAATATTTAACTAGGTACTATGTTTTAACGCTTATCCTACACAATGAGTCAATGTTACAATTGTACATTATACTCATATATAACATGTATAAAATAATATTTGAAAATACAAATTATTATTTATTATAGTATATTGTACTCAAATTATAAACAATGAATAGTATTATTCAAATAAAAATAAACGTAATAATATACTGCTTTTACTAAGAATATATTCATTAAAACTGTTATTGCAGCTGGTAAAGAAAAAAACAATTTACATTAGATAATCAAAGCTTAACAAAGTTAGATTAACATAAATTTAACATAAGTCTATAAAAAATATTACTTGTATAATTTGCATGAAAACTTATTTTTGATTATTAAATAAGATTAGGCACTCGTCGTCAGTAACAACTTCAGTTTCATTAACACTAGATGATGAAGTAAGTGGAGGTGACACACTGTATTGCGATGCATTGTTGAAGTCGACGTCCTGTGAAGGTGGAGAACGCACATGGCTTTCAGTTGTCATATGTTTAGTCGAACATGATTTACTCATTCGAGTTCCAGATGACTGTTGAATATTTGGTAGCTTTTGAGTTGAATATGCCGGAATGTAAGTAGTGTTATGAGTATTTAAAATCTGTAACGGGTTTTCTGTGATATACGAAGTTTGTGGTGGGATAAGTTGATCGGTACTGGCAGGTTTGAAGGAAGTACTAGGCTGCGATGAAGAGTAATACGATTCATGTAATTGAAGATAGTTTTGGTGAAGAGGTGGAAATGTTTGATTATTGGTTGTTGCAATCCCAGTTGGTAATTGGCTTGATTGAGTTGGAGTTAGTGTGCTTTTTGGCGGTGGCTGATGTGGATATACTATATTATGTGTACCGGGATGAGGAGGATATACTATATAATTAAAATTGGGTGGATTTGCTGTTGGGATTGGCCTTTGCCGTGCCTTTTGGATCCTCTTTATAATAGACAAGACTTCCATTCTAAAGTCTATTACTTCATCTTCTGTGAAACCATTTAATATCGGGACAAGGCTTTCAAAAAATGACTAATTTGGATTAGCTTGTATTTCTTTAGTTGTAGGAGAAGGTATCGGCGCGTTCATAAAAGCTAATAGACTTGATTCCAAGTCATGTTTTCGCGGGCGCTTATGGCTGACACTGTTATTAGGAGTTGAATCATTCTGACCACATTCTAATTCTGTTTCTGTGGTTAATTCCTCATTATCTACATCACTCATAAGCTGTTCGGAATTCAGACTAGATTCAGTTTCAGGAACGAGGCAAGTTTGTTGTAGAAATGATAACTGTCTTGCATATAAATATTGTCGCCCTTTGTTAAAACCTGATCCAGACTTAGGTTTCTTTAAAGTTTTTAAATATGTATCTTTAATATTTCTCCATTTCTTAACTAATGCATTGTCTAGAATAAAATAATAAATAAAAATTAACTTGAAAACGTGTAGGAAAAAAAAATGAATCCATTAAATATTTTATTTAGAATTATTACACTATTGATTTTTAATTTATATATTTTGTTAAAGATACTTAGGAAGTGGCTGTGACCAAAAAAGACCTACATTTGACATACAGATTGGGACATTCAACCATTGGATACATTATTAGAAGAGTTTGCACAGCTATTTGGGAAACTTTGAAAGAAGAATGTTTTCCCGAACTGGCGCAAGAACATTGGAAAAAAATCGCTGATTGTTTTTATCAGAGAACCCAATTTCCGAATTGTATAGGCGCGATTGACGGGAAACACGTCAGAATAATCAAACCGAAATTAAGTGGATCGCTGTTTCACAATTATAAAAATTATTATTCGATTGTGTTACTAGCTATTGCTGATGCGGACTACAAATTTTTATATATTGACGTTGGTTCTTTCGGAAAAGACGCCGACAGCACTATATTTGAAAGAACTAAATTTTTTAAGAAACTAGAAAATAATGAATTGAATGTTCCGACTAGTCAACCTCTTCCAGGAACTGAAAATCTAAGCCTTCCTTATATTTTTGTCGGTGACGAAGCATTTTCCATTTCTCAACACATTATGCGGCCCTACAGTGGAAAAATATTGTCAGAAGAAAAAAGAATTTTTAATTATAGATTGTCCCGTGCTCGCCGAAATGTAGAAAGTACATTTGGTATACTTTCCAACAAATGGAAAATTTTCCATAGACCCATTAACGGAAGTTTAGATTTAGCTAAACTTATTATAAAAATATGTTGCAGTCTACATAACTATGTGAGGTCTAGAGATGGATTTCACATTGAAGACGCCATGAGTGTAGAGTTTGCACATAATGAGGGAATCAGAACAGCAACTACTAGACCTACTCTGCAATCAACGCGTATTCGCAACTTGTTTACCAATTATTTTGTATCTGATGTTGGTAGCGTCTCTTGGCAAAGAGAGTATATTTAATAATTTAATTACACATGATAAAAAAAATACAAAATTAGATTAACAGTTAGATATACAGAAACTTGTATAGTTCAAAACATAAGTTTTGAAGTTTTCTTATAGTATTCTAGTATCGTATTAAATAAATAAAATTGTATACGAAGTCAAATATGTACTCTTACTTATTTCATTTTTGATTGTATCTCCTTTCTCATCAAATCCCTCGCAAAATTCACGGCAAATATTAATCCAAGCCGATCGTTTTTTTACCCTGTCATGATATGACTCACAACTCAAATTCCAAATTTCAGGGTACTTCTTTATTTCCGTGATAAAAAGTTCGATGTCAAAAATTTCAAATTGTGTGTTCAAAGCCATTACGATAAAAACTCGCACGTGTGTATCGATCAATAAATCGCTATGTTATGAGACGCCGCATTTATGATAATTTGACGTTGCGTTATCGGAATATTTTTTGTCTCGTGCGAGCTCGTACGATAACGCGCGGTGACGGAGTCGTGTGTGTATCGGTCAATTTAATTATAAATAGAACGCCTCGCAATTACGATGACGCAGCGGTGCCGCAGGTCAAAATAACGCAGGTGTGTACCGAGCCTTAAGCTGGAGATTAAACCTAACAAGGAGTTAACCTCAAAAACTGTAATTGTTGCACTATACAAACATATGGTTTGCGAACAAAAAAAAAAAGATGAATCGACACGTTTACAGTTTCCTAACTGTGTTTCTGTTAAAGGGGTAAAATATTTATGGTTTGAACTGAATGTCACTACCGAAGGGATAGATGTCATAATAGAGTATGTTTGTCCTTGTTGTCGAACAGGAAACGGTATAAGTCTATAACCCTTGTATGAATTAGAACTGATTAGCGGAAGCTTTTGTATAAATATAAATGCGTTGTTGGCGAGTAAAATAGAGACTTGAGTAACCTGAATAAATTTTGTAATACTGAACTTTTCTAGCGAAAAAGGTAAATTTGAGCCCATGTGGAGATTTAGTTAAATTTCTCACAATTGTTCTACAAACTGTTGACGCGGACCCGTGTGGCAGCCGTTATCGAAACGTCTGTCGCCGACCGTGCCTTTATCTCTCTCACCAACCACCAGACCACGGCACGCAACGCCGCCCCGACACCCCGTCCCCCCATCCATCAATGGACAGGGGACGCGAACGGTCGCGACGACGCCCGCACGGAATACTATCCAACCGGTCCGTTCGAGTTGTTCTTCGAACACCGTGAGCGTGAACGTACACCTTGTTTTTACGCTACGTTTATACTACACCATATTTTCTTTTTTTTGTCTTAACATTACCTTTTTTTTTTCCTTACCGTATTATTCGATTTTTATCTAATACGCGGCCCATCAGCCATACCGCATTTCATCACTGTGTTTTAATTTTTTTTTTTATTATTATAATCATTATAATCCTTTAACTGTGTGTCGTGCCGTGACATCCCGGACCACGACACTGTTGATGAGTCATTAAACTAGGATGAACTTGTCCGTGAATTGCAGAATTGACAATCTGCAGAAGTTTCTGTATACCAAATGCCTGTTGAGTGATAAATATAAATATATACTTATAAATTATAAGTTATAAATACACGAGTATTTAGTTAAAAATACGTATTTAAACACGTGTTTTAAAAAAATATAACTTATGTCTGAGGTCATGTCAGTTTTGGACTGAGAACTCACGGACGAAGAGCAGGCGTATTGTCGCCATGTAAAATCCTCCTAAGAAATTTGTGATTTGTGTAATAGTATCGACGATCGGACAATTACTGTCGCACTATCAGTACTACTGATTCAGTAGTTGTAGCGTGTGCCCAGAATAGAATAATTTCATACTTTGACCCATATACACCGCTGTAGATAACCAGTTCGCGTATTTATCGGAGATACTACGCACATTAATATACGATAGCAATTTGATTATTCCGGATTTTTACGCACAATCGGCGACATATAATCAGTTCGGTAAAACTGCTTGCTGCGTACTGTACATTTAGTTTCCGTATTTTACATTTAATATTTACGCGTTAATAATGCCAAAACGAGGAAGAAGCTGGGTTTGGCAGTACGCGAGGCGTATTGAGGACAAGGCATATTGTAATTTATGCGACCAAGGTGAATGCAATGAATTTGCTTGTCCTGGTGGTACGACAGGTTTATTGGGAAGGCATTTATCAGGAATGCACGGATTAAATTCAGAAAGTCATCATGATATGTAAGTTATTTTTAATCGTTAATTGATATTGAAAAGTATAAGTACGGGCTGGATATATAAGTATACTTATTATGTGTAATAAGCGGCGAATTTAATTTAAATTAAAAATTTTATTTTTCAAAAAAATCAATATGTCATATAATATCAACATATTAATGTTTGAATAACAGGTCAGAAATACACGACGAACAAGCTCTAGATACTGAAAATGCTGAAACATTACGTATTATTGATGGACAAATTGACAATGCAAATGAAGCACCGAAAAAGAAAAAGAGGAAAAGACAAGGAAAGTTTGAAAATAAAAACGATGGTCGTCCGTGTTCTTGCGAAAGGAACAAAATTATAAACAAATCTCTAGCTGAATTAATTGCTGTAAATCAGCTACCAATATCATTCTGTTCAAGTAAAGGATTCCGAAATTTCATGGCTGTGATAGAACCTAATTACAAACCATGTAAAGAGGAAGCTATTAAATCAAGATTAATAGCGTTGACATCAAATGTCAAAGAGTTAATTAAAATGGAGTTTTGTGATTCCCAAAGTATTTCTTGCACTTCAGATTGCTGGACCTCCATAGCGCAAGAATCTTACATAACAGTAACTGCTCATATAATTGACTCAAACTGGTGCCCAAAATCGTTTACGTTAACCACCATTGAAATGGATAAACGCCATACTGCGGAAAATCTTGCTGAACAACTACATAATATTTTTCATGAATGGAATATTTCAGAAAAAGTGTTAGCCGTGGTTACTGACAATGCAAAAAATATTGTCAATTCCATTCCATTAATTTCATCAACAAACGAAAAACAAATTTTTAATATTAAATGCGCAGCTCATACCTTACAATTAGCTGTAAATCATGCTCTAAAAATCGAAAGTATAAGTGACATAATCAAACAGTGTAATAAAGTTGTTGGACACTTTAAGCATTCAGCGTTAGCAGTACAATCTCTGGAAAAAAGACAAGAACAAATTGGCTTGTCAAAAACTACATTACTTCAAAGCTGTAAGACTCGGTGGAACTCAGTATATTTGATGTTAGAACGTTTATACTTAAATAGATGTGCTATTTTTAATGTTTTAACAGATAAAAATATTACAAATCGATCATTAGCTGAAAAATTAGAAATAAAAGAAACTGAATGGACATTGATCGATTCACTTATTAAGGTTCTTAAGCCTATCGATATGACCACAACTGTTTTATGTACTGAAAAGCACTCTCCGATTTCGATGATTAGACCAATAATAAAAAAAATTATAGAAAAACATTTATTACCTAGTGATGATGAAGATACTGTCATTCAGAGTTTTAAAAAAACAATAGTGTTAGAACTTGAACGCCGATTCTTTCTCGACTTGAGTCCAACAGAACAAATACTGCCTGAACAAATTGCATCCTTCCTTGATCCTAGGTACAAAGATTTAGAGCATGAGGCGTTATCCACGCGTGAGGAAATTTGCTCGAGAGTAAAAGAAATTTTAAGTATGAGCGACACGATAAATTTGAATGATAAGGTATTGAATAATTTAGGAGACCAGCAAAAATGCCATAGTAATGCTTTGGAATATATTTATAAGACTGAATTTAATGATGATGATGATTTGACGAAACAGTTTGAAAATTATATAGCAGAACCACAATTAAGGTTCACATTGGACCCCAAAGAATGGTGGAAAACTAGATTTTCTAAATATCCTGTAATTGGCGACCTTGCAAAAAAATATTTAACAATTCCTGCAATATCGGTAAGTTCAGAAAGATGTTTTTCGACGGCCGGTAACATCGTTACTCGTAAAAGAGCATCTTTATCACCTGAAAACGTAAATATGCTTGTTTTTTTACACCAGAATAAATATTTATTGAATAAAACATGATAAATATTTAATTATTATTTGAAAATTATTCATAATATGTTTAATAATTGTTTTTGATATGTGATATACCTAACTAATTATTTATTTAAACATTTACCTACTTATTTGTTTTTTTGATTATATGTTTAGTTTAAAATGATATTATTTATTTATGATTTATTTACATAAGTTATTGTTATGCTATATTATTTACATTGATTCTTATTGTTCTGTTTATTATTTAATAAAGTAATCTCATTCTACTTTCATGTAATTCATACCAGTAAAGTTAATACTTTTCTATTAAACAATACTAATACATTGTTTACTCCTATACCTATGCTATTTTTGATTTCATTTTTCCAGCTATCAATTGTACGAACTCAAACACAAATATAATTGTATAAACTTACTGAAATTTGTAACAAAAATTAATTTTTTTTAATACACGTGTATATACTGTATATACACGTGTTTTTTAATTACACGTGTATATACACGTGTATGTTAATTACACGTACTTCGTGTACACGTGTATTTAAATTACACGTTTAAAATCACAGGCACTACTTATAATTGTAACTTGCTCATTGAACAATTGTCGAATGTCTATTTCTGATAAAGTTGTAAGAGACTTTCCCGATTTTTCATTTAGACGTATGACCACTTCCTCCATGCTTTTTCGTTCTTCCAAGACTCCTGATAAGGTTGAATTTATGTCTATAACAGTTACGCGCACAATTCTAGTTTTTGCTTCTAGAATGTTCAAAGTGTTAGTTCTAGCATCGCTTAGTTCCGAGATTTTAGAAATTAGGAATTTAGCATCCTCATCATACACCAAATAGAACCTTGGCACTCTAACTACAGTATTTATGAGTCCTCTTCTTACCCTTGTTGGTTGGTAATTTGAGTCTAAAGAATCAAGGATTTCTCCTTTAACTTGTTCGATTTGATGAAAAATAGATGTTATGTTGATTTTCATCTATTCGCAACATGAATGAACAGACGTCGATGGGTGCTCCCAATTATATTTATTGCAACATATTTCTAATTGTTTATGAAGAACCACGATATCATTATGATTGATATTTAAAGCGGGAATACTCAGAAACGTGACTGATTTAAATTTGTTGCCCACTGGATGTACGGTACCAATCGGTTGATACAAGATTCCTGGTTCAGGTACTGGTTCTATAATGTATCCTATTTTCTCAAATATGATTTTAAAAAGAGTGAAGTGTATTAATCTGTAACAATTTTTTTTACATATATATATTAGGGTAGTCCTTAAAATTGAAGATCAAAATTTAAACTACACCACCTTCTAATTTGAAATTAAACCATAAAAAAATAATATCTGTGTAATTTTATAACGATAGTAAAACCTTAAGATGTGCCTCAAGAGGATTGAAATTTCTTTTAAGAGTGCGTATTTTCGTTTTTTTCATGTACCTCAAAAAATTTGTAATTAATAAAAAAAGTGTACATCATATTATTTAAATAATAAATAATAAATATATATATTTATATATTTTTTTTGTATGTTAAGCCCAACTATTATATACAATAATATTTACAAATGTTAATAGATCTTATTATTCTATGAAAGGTTTCATAAGATTTTTGTGTATCTTCACCTTCTTTTTACCTTTGGAGATTGTAACATTTTCGTTGTAATTTAGTTCTAAAACTTCGTAAGGACCAAGCCATTTGGCATTTAGTTTGCCTTTTCTTGCTTTGTCTTGTATTAAAAATTTTTCTCCTATGTGAATATCAATGAAATGTGCGCTTTGGTCATAGTTTATCTTAGTTTTCTGTTTCTTTTAGATTAGGCGTTCTCGCGCGATCTGGTGGGATTCTCCTAACTTCAGTTTTAGTTCTGACAAACCCACTAGTAGAAATTGGCTATTTAACGTTGAAGTGAATTACACAAAAACAAATTGTTCAAAAGTTCATTAATTATTTTGATCCTATTAGTATTAACTCTTTGCCAAATGATTTAAAAAAATAATCCTAAATGATAATATCAACTTCAAGAAACGTATTAATTATGTTTTTTTAAGTAATTATTTATAATTTATTAGTACCAAGTCTTATAATATTACCTACTATTTATATATATATTCGTTTTTTTGCTTATTTATGTAAGATAATATAATCATAAGTGTACTGTAACTCCCTACACCATTTTATCGTAAAAGCGCAATTTAAAGGCGATTTTTATTGTAATATTTTGTTCTTTAATTTATGCATAATATTGTGTTAATCTAATAAAAAAAAAATCTTGGCTAATACGACAGTTCGCTACTATTACAAACGTCCCGAAACGGTTTCTATGCTAACTCAATTCCGTTGCGTCGGACCTGCGATATTTCTTTATACTTAGCATTGAAAAGTGTTCGTAGTTTTTTATTTTTTTTTTTTGTTGGTTTCTTTTCAACCCCAACAAGACGATGTCCTACGACCAATCCGAGTACCACGTGTCCTTGACGCCAGTTTACGGGTACGATTTCGTGGCCGCCGTCGAGGAGTTCGTGCACTGCTATTACCTGACGCTGGAGTCGGCGCCGCACGACGCGTGGCGCAGATACACGGTCGGTGGCCAGTACATGCACGTGGACGGCGAGGCGACCGACGAAGGCAGCAGCTTCAGGCCCGCGGTCGGCCATCACCAGATCCACTCTAACGTCGTGTACCAGCGGTTCTTCGAGTGCCGGTTCCGCGTCCGGACGATCAACGTGCAGCGCACGCCCGCCGCGTACCTGGCACTGGTCACCGGTGACTTCATCCGCGACCGCAACCCGCCCATCTTGTTCGTCTAATCGTTTCTCGTTGACCGCATACCGGAGATCAATCAGTTCGCCATAAGCAATTCCATCCTGAAGGTGTACACGACCGGCTAAAGCCGAATGTCAACGTGACACCTATGTGTACGTGCGCGTAAATTTTTGATGTTATTTTTTTTTTTTACAGTTAATAAACATCCATATCGATCTTTTTTATTCGCAATGCACCCGACCTTTCGCATCGTGGCCTTTTAACGTGCCGGACCGTGCCCGTATACTACGTTTCCGTCAGTTTGAGTGCGACGTACCCGTTTGATTCGAAAACGAACAGGTTATAAAACATGATTTGTTTGATTATTCGTTTCCGAAACTATTTTCTTAGTGAATTTCTCACTTCAAATTTTTACTACCAACTTCAATATTCTGAGAAAACCTGTGTCGGTTAAAATGTCTGGTTTTTATTATTACTAGGAATTTTATGCGTATACATTTTTTTTTTCAGATAGGTACTTTGTGCAAAAAAAAAAAAAAAGAATAAATGGTATTCGGCAGCAAATCATCACACCTGTAACTGGTAATGACACAAAAAGTGTAATTAATTCTTTAAATGTTTATTATGAGCTCATTTTATCGTACAAACTTTGATTGGTAAACGCAATACTGCAACACTAGGTATCAAAATTAACGCATATTCGTACGGCTGTCTTAAAAAGGACAATGGCCTAAGGACCGATACCCGGATGATTTAAGTGATAAGTAAGTTCAACTAGAATCATGGGCGTAACTTGAAAATTTATTAGGAGGGAAGGGCAAATATATAATAACATATATAACGAAAAGGATGTCCGTGGCCAGGGTTGGACTAGCTCTATAGCTCGGCCCAGGCAAAATAAAATCAAACGACCTCAATGGAACTTTATAAGTAGGTACCTAATCAAATTATTGTTTAACACGTTCACTGCTGATCAACATACGATTTTTCTTTTCTTTATAATTTTATCAGCGTTACGAATAAACAAATAAGTTTGCGTTAGCGTTATCTCCAATTATTGTTAATTAATCGTTTTGTTCTAGTCGTACCTTGATAATTCTAATTTTAGATCTTGTTTTATCCAGTTGAAGTAGGGAAGTTTTATCTGTTGTATTGACGTAAGTCAATTGTGTTTATTACTTTTGATAATAATTTTCACTTGTGAATTGTGACAAGCATAATATTATATCATATTTTGTTATAAATGTTAAAATTACAGTGCGTTGGTTCGATAATTTATCAATTTTAAAACTTTGTTTGGATTTTCATTGAATTTTTTTTTGTGTTTTTTATAACAAATATGGATGAACCAGGACCATCTCGACCAAAACGGAATTATATAAGTCGTGAGTACGAAACACGAATCGAACAAATGCTTTTTGAATCAGATAGTGACGAAAATTTTGACCTAACTGATTCTGGTAGTGAGTATATGGGTGAAAATATTGAGTTTTCTGAAAGTGATGATGAAATTTCGGATATTGAACAAAATATAAATACACAAACTCAGCTTCGTATAACTAATAATGAGACAGAAATTATTTGGGATAATGATGTAAATGAAATGTTTGAATTTCCATTTACTAAGCAAAATGAATTGCTTGTTGAAGTAGAAAATGAAAAAAATCCTATACATTTTTTTTTTCCTTTTTGACGATAGTTTTATAGATCTTTTGGTTTCTCAAACCAATATCTATGCCGAAACTGAGTTTTTACGTATTGGTAGCGCACCGATTTCACGTTTATCACAGTGGAAACCAATAAATAAAAATGAAATGTTAACTTTTATTGCTTTAATAATTGATACTGGTACTATAAGAGTGAACAGGTTGAATGACTACTGGAAAAAATACCACCTCTTCAACTTCACTTGTTTTTTCGAACTATATGAGTCGTGATAGATTTTTGATTTTAATGAGATGTTTTCATTTTGCTCCGAATATTGAGGCTAATCAAGATCAACCACAGGATCGTTTGTATAAAATCAGACCTTTAATCAATCATTTTAATAATAAAATGAATAATATATATTATCCGAAGAAAGAGCTTTCTCTTGATGAATCCATCGTGATGTGGAAGGGGCGTCTTACATTTCGGCAATATATTCAAAATAAGAGGCATAAATATGGAATAAAATTATATATGCTCACAGAACCTCAAGGACTGATTTTGAAATTTGCTGTTTATACAGGAGCATTAGATGAAATAGGAGGGAAAGGCCATGCTACTAAGGTTATGTTACATTTAATGTCTGAAAAGTTTAACAATGGTCACGCACTGTACATGGATAACTTTCGACATTGGCGTCATTAAAAAAAAACATCCCAATTTTCGTCAGCATAGTAACAGATATATCAAATAATGGTCAGCAGTGAACGGGTTAACTGAAAATGTATCTTCGTAACTCAAAAAACAATATATACATAGGTACATTTGAATATTTTCAGATCTAATGTTATACCTTAAATAAAACTAGTTTACGCATAATATATCTTATCTATTATATCTACGAGGCGTGTCCCAAAAATCAGGTCTCCATAATTATAATAATCAAAATCAGTTTTATTTAAAATATGTTTTACATGGGTATATATACAGTACTTATGAGTTATTTTTCCACATAATCGCCATTTACTTGGATGCATTTTTTAAGGCGCACTGGAAGTTTTTGTATACCAGCCTCATAGAAACTCGCCGCCAGCTCCTTATTTAGATATTGGGTGACTTCTGTCTTTACTTCTTCATCTGAACAAATGGTAGTCGAACGGGGCAAGATCTGGGCTGTAAGGGGGATGGGAGATCACATCCCAACCAAACTTTTCCAAGATAGCTTTTGTGTCACAGGCAACGTGGGGCCGGGCGTTGTCATGCAAGAGACAAACCCCCTTAGTCAGCATGCCTCGTCTTCGATTTTGGATTGCTTTGCGAAGTTTTTTCAAAATCTCACAATACGAAGCTGCATTAATGGTTGCCTCAGTTGGCATAAACTCAATTAAAAGAACTCATTTCCTGTCCCAAAAAACAGTAGCCATGATTTTTCGAGCAGACTGCGTCACTTTAAACTTCCTTTTTTTCGGTGAGCGAGAATGTCTCCACTCCAGTGACTGTTGTTTGGACTCAGGGGTGAAATGGTAAACCCATGTTTCATCACCCGTTTCTATGGAGTCAAGAAAAACCTCTCCTTGTTCGGCATAATGAGACAAAATTCTCGAGAAGTCTCAATGCGTTGGCGCTTATGGTCCTCGGTCAACATTTTAGGCACCCACCGAGCACAACATTTGTGATAGCCCATATCATTAAAAAACCTTTGAATGATGCTTTTTGACAACTCAAATCTTTGTTCGAGATCTCGAACCGTCACTCGTCGATCTTCACGAAGCTCTCTTTCAATTTGTTCTTTTAGCTTGTCTGAAATCGAAGGTCTCCCACTTCTTTGTTCATCATGAATTTCCGTCCGACCTCCTGAAAATTCTCTACACCACTTTCTAACATTTTTTAAAGACATGCAACCCGTACCATATGTTTGAAAAAGTTTTCGATTAATGGATATTGGTGTTTCACCCGTTGAATGCAAAAAACGAATTACGGCGCGAAGTTCGCATTGAGCATACACGGAAATAGAGGTAGCGGCGGCCGATATAGAAACATCAATCTTAAACGCGTGTCTGTCGCAAACTAAACTTCGGATCTAGTTGAGCCGCCTCTCGTTGGAAAGGGTACGACCTACACTATACATTGTAGAGACTATACGTATACATATCTTTGTGTTCGGGTGTCATTTTTTTCCCTTGATATTTTGGATGAAGAAAATTTGCTGTTAATAAATATTTATTTAATGCATAATTTTTTCGTTTTTTAAATTTTTTTATTATTGCATCAAATTCTTCAGAGTCGTTTGAAATTTTATTTGTTAAATCCAAATCCAACCATGCTTCAGCAGCATCGGCGATTGGTGAAGTAGATTTTTGACTGATATTAATAAGTTCACATAAAGGATTAAATAACTCAATTGAATCAGATATTTGTTTTAAAAAAATTTTATCAAATAAATATGTATGAACTGTTTCGTTAAAAAGGATAGAACTTATCGCTAATACTTTCTTCATTGATGTAACATTATCTAATACATTTTTAAATGAATCCCTATATGTACACCATCTAGTGTCACAAGGCATTTGAATACGTCGACCTCATTGATTTAACAACTCTTTTTCAGCATCTGGTCCATGAAATGCTTTCAATACAACTTTAGCTTTCTCTACTAATGTTTTTGATACAAGGCCCTTCGCAAGCAAATTGGCAGTATGACTATTGCAGGTCAAATGCCTAATTTTAGTAAGTTCACCCATTTTTATCATATTTGCCGCATTATCACTAATTACTGCGTAAATATGAGTGCTGTGTTTTTCTAAAGCTAAAGATATACATTTGTCCACTATACGAGTATTAGAAAGTTCTATTGCAGTTTCTTTAATACCGGTTAAATCAAAAGACTCTAAAAAAAGTGCTTCGCAATTAGAACTATGCAGTAAACAAGCAACATTTTTTGTATTAGCTGCTTCATTTTTCCAACCATCTATTAGAAGAGCTGAATTTGAATGAAACTTTATAGCTGCACAAAAACTATCCTGTACTTCATTTAAAACGTGAGTTAATAGGGTAGTTCGTGATGGTGGATTATATGCGGGTCTTAATGATTGGCAAAATTTTTTAAAATGCACCGATTCGACTAGAGAAAATGGAATATTGCATCCAAAAAAAACAATTTTCCCAATTTAAAGTTAACTAAATCATATTCAGCATTTGTAATTTTATCATGGTAACGTTGAATAGTACCCTGCTGTTTATTTTTATTTTTTTAGTGTGATGAATGTATCAGAATTTTTTGAAGTAAAACTTTCAGGAGTAAGTATCATAGTATCATTAGAATTAGACATTTCTAATTGTTTTTCACGTGAAGAACTTGCGAGCTGAACATCATTGTCAGTTTCTAATGGAATCGATAAGCATACAGTGGATGTATTTAAACTTAAATTAGGCATAGTAATAGATGAATTTTCATTATTAAATGGATCATCTGGTTCTGAATCCGATTCAAATATATTTATATGTTTACGTTTACCTTGAGTTTGAGTTTCAGATGTTGAACTTGACGCTACTGGTAAGATAGATGAAGATGCTCTACCCATTATTTTTAATACTGGCGGTTCTTCATTACGGATAATTTTAGTAGGAGTAGAATGAGTAGATTTTTTAATTCCTGTTGTAACTGTTTTGAATAATTTTGAAGTATTGCAAGTATTACGGTGCATCAATAAACGTGATTTACTCGTATTGGACAATATTTTTGCACAAAGTAAACATTTTGCTAATTGTTTACCTATGAATTAATAAAATATATATTAGATTTTGTATTATTTTATTTTTTAAGTAATTATTAGATACACTAATTAAAGTTTTTTACCTTTTGCTTCTTCTTTGTGCCGTATATAATTAACATCCCATCCACTATGTGTTGGACGACCAGTCATATTTGTTTATTTGAATTTTTAAATTACTTACAAAATAATAAAATTATATTTAATTATATTCAAAATTGTGTTTGTGTATAACACAATAACGTGCGAACGCGACGATAACAAGACAAAGACTAATAAAATGTAATAATAAAATATAAATAATATACTATACCAGAAGGCAGAAACCTATTTTAATTGTTTATGTTCAATCGAATGACAACAAAAATAAAAATATTGAAAATGTTATAAATATCACAAGTTTTAAGTACAATGGTTTTACTATAAATATGTCTGCGATAAGATATTAATAATTATTAATATATAATAGCACCACAGTTGTCTATTTATAATTTATGTTTCCTTATTTTATTGTTAGTTTAATAAGTTTAATTTGAACTTTAAATATTATAAATGAATTTTTATACAGTATAAAACGTATATAATTTTGTGTTCTATACTAAATGTTTTATACGTTTTATGCGTACTTATAATACGTGTTTTATACTATACCGTATTAAACGTTTCAACCCTGGAAAAAAGTGATTCACTAGAAAGCCTGTCAGTGCTTCAAAATAAAATAAAGCTTCCCAAAGTAGCCTCATTTTTATTTAAAACGTTTTTTTTTTTCATTTTTTTTGATTATACACACAGTTAATGTACACGGGTCGTCATGACGACCATTAAAGGTATTATTCTGATTACTAGTTACAAATCGTATCTATAAAATATTCCTATCAATCTCATAAAAATGAAACTTACTCGTTATATATATGACGTATATACATAAAATATAAAATAAGTAGTAGGATATACTCGTAATTATGGTGGACGCTTTTATTATCTATTTTAACTTACATAGATATTTTGATACTAACGATTAGGTCGAAATAAAATCAAACCAATCATATTTTTAGTTATAATGCAGACTGGCTAAACACAAAAATTTCCAAATATAGTATATACATATTTTCCGAACACATAAGCAGGTAAATTTTTAAAATTATATTAGTCATAAGAAAAATTAATATATTATTTAAAAATAATATAGGTTCTATACGTAATTATACGTATACTTATAATATATAATATAAATATGTTATAAAAGATCTATTAATTAGTAGGTCTCATTAACCAACGAATCATATTGTATACATGATATAATTAAATTATTCCCGTTTAAACGCCAGTGTACGGTTTATCTTCATAAACCTTTTTTCTGATCAAATATTTATATGTTACTAATGATTTCAATATCATTTTTTTTTTTTAAATTTCTTTTTTTTTGATATCTTACCAACTGATTATAAATCAATTACATTCTCTACAACTCAAATTATCTTACATCGCCATGAAACTTAAGGAAAATGAAATAATTTTAAACTTGTTCGATAAATTAATGTACCCATAAATTGTGTTCGAAATATTTTAATCAAAGATATTATTGTTTTACAATTTGAACAACTTTTGTTACTGAAATCATTCATTGAAACGGCAAAAAAATTATAGTTCTCTATTACAATATTCTGGTTAACTTCCCAAACGTAAGTTTATAGTTTAAATTTGCAAACAAAAATAAATGCATTTTTAATGACGACCATTGTTGAATAATATCGTGAAATCCAAAAAAATCGACAATCCAATAGATTCAAAAATACTGCACATCCGCACATCGATAGAAAGATTATTGGACTTTAGTTGTGGTTTATATAATATGTTTATAATATGCATAAAATAATATTAATCTTAATATCTTTACAATGATTATGAATAAAAAACAAAATATAATGTATTTATTATTGAACGATTTTAATACACTTCTTATAAACTATAGACAATTGCGATGGCTTTAAATTTGTTTCTATACATTTTTCAAACGATGTTTATACAATTTTAATAAATACCGATGGCGATGCATTTTATTGAGTTATAGAACAAATCGACATGAAATTCTCGTTCAAATATATGATGTCTTATTCGCTAATAGAAGAATCGGATGACCATCACTACGTTTTTATATAAAAATAAATAAAAAATATCTTCTCAGAATCTATAGTAAAAAAAAATCATTCATAGAACTAATTACTATAAATTATTTATAATGTTTGCACTTATTGAGCGCTTCGTTAACTAGGCCAAGGGCGTTTTGATTTCATTAATTTAACTTCTATGTTATAAGTGCACGGGTATTAGAACGTTTACATACAAATGTATTTAATAATGGTAACTGAAGATAGATGCGATGGTTGCAAATGGTGTAAAATTATTTAGTAATTTTAATTAAAAAACGGTTTAACCTTATAGCTGCAGTGCGTTCGTTTTAAAAAATAATGTGTTATTATTTGTTAAATCATATATATTTATAAGCCGTTTTACAATCCCATACACACTGCCGGAATGGCTCCATTCCTCTTCCTCATATGACTGTATATGTTCGCTTGAAAATTTCCGTACTTATACTTTAATGGAAGGTTATCAATGCGGAGAAAAGGCGGAAGCAAGTAACCAGCTGACAGGTACAAAGAGATGGATATACAAAGATTTGATTATATGAGAGTGGACTGTATTATACATAAAGCAATGAAAAACAATTTAAATTACATACATTATCTCTTAAAGCTAAGGAGAAACGAGTGGATGCTTAACCTAACCTAACAAACAAAAAAAAACAAAAAAACCAAAATTGTTATAAGCATCTGACCTTGAATGAGTGGTGGAATACAATATGGCACAGGAAACAATAGCGATGACCGATGATTGGCGTAAGTACAAATAACAGGTGGCGAATGGTGCACACACAGTAGTAAACGAGACGTCACATTCGGGGAGGACTTCGTCTTATAGACGGCAAACGAGAGTCGGCGGCGGCAAGTGGCGCACGGCGACAAACGAACTCGTAAGCGAAATATTCGAATAACTGTGGCTCGTGGACGGCGAACGATAGTTAGGATTACCATACGTCCGGATTTCGTCCGAACAGTCCGGATTTCAAACATCTGTCCGGATTGGCCTACGGATTTGAAAAATGTCCGGATTTTACAAAGATAATCGTTTAACATGGTTATATTGATACAAAATATTATATCAGGTGACAGATTTTCGTATTCACTCTGTATAAATGTATAATATGTAATTTATTATTTTTTTTTTTTTTATATCATATTTGATTTGTTTTAACATATTTAACCTGATAACTCTTATGTAGACATTTTATTCATAGAACTAAGTAAAATTGTACTAATAAAATAACAATATTGTTTATTTTCAATTTTTACCTCCCCCTCTCCCGTGAAACGGAACTGATGTCCGGATTTGGTCAAAAATATTATGGTAACCCTAACGATAGTTGACGACGGCGAGTGGCGTACGATGACACACGAACTTGTAATAATGTTTGAGTCGATTCAACATGTATACGATGACGGAATTCGGCACAAAAAAAGGGACACAACACAACAATTTGTTAACAAAACCACGCGCACGTACGTTCGACCACGAGTGAAAAAGTTGTCGGAGCCGGTTATCACGGTAGATAAGACGATTACGACGGTGGTCAACAACGATGCGATATCGCGCGCATGATAAGCAGTAAAAGGGACCATACACGAAACGATCTATCGTCAAACTTGTCGTCAAACCAATCGGCCGATCTGTTGTCAAACATGACGCAGTCCACACACTAAATGATTAGTTTGACGATATCTAACCTAACTTTTTAGTTGGTGAAGTTTGTTTTATTTGTTTATATTGTGATAATGTGATATGGTTTATATCGCAATTGAAAATCGAAATATTATTCGAGTGGTTGCATTTTATAGTTTATAGAATTTTTTAATTTTCGCTTTGTATATTTTTGCACACAATGAACAAAATAGATCGAAAGAGGAAATAATTGCTGACAACTGCTCTTGTTTTATCTGTAGATGATGATGACGATACACAAAAAAAGAGGAAACGGTCAAAACAGTGGCTTTTAGAACGTCGAAAATATTCGCATATGAATTTTCTACGTGAATTGCAGTTCTGTGTCATCATCTAAACTGGATATTCCCACTCTGCCACTCTCATATTCCGTAGTAAAAGACAATAAGTCATAGTACCATAACGTTGGTACGTACATTTCATCAGCAGACAAGCCGGTAGTTTTTGATTTCAAAACTTTGTTTAGCTCTCTTCTAAATGCAGTCCGTAGGTTGTTTATTTTACGTTTTACAAAAGCTGCATTAGCATCTTTAAATTTTTCTTGACACACCTTTAACAAGTCTTCGATACCTAAGTTCCTCAAATGTTTATTTTTGGATACATTACTTTTGGTATTCCACAAAGATTGGATGACGTTTGTAGGTTTCTAAAAACTCAGTCACAAATGGTTTGTTTTGATCCATTTTATAGCGGTACGTAAATGGAATATTAAAATATAACGTCTACATACACTATACATATTGAAGATTTTATTTTAAATTCTGTTGAAATCGGCACTGAAGGCTTAAATAGTTTTATTGAGTATAAAGAAAAAACTGGGCTATTTAAAATTTTATTTGAAAAACAAGGTCTATCAGCAACTGCATTTTTGTCTTTTACTAAAAATAAGCATCCAGAATTACAAGGATTGGTAAATAAATTACTTACCAGCTTAACTTAACCAGCATCAACTGGGCAATTAGAAAGAGTGTTTTATAATTGGTCATATATTCATAATTCTCTTCGGAACCGCCTGAATCCAGAAAACTATTGAGTACTTACTACTCACTTAAATTAAATGAAAAAACTCAAAGTTCATCCACTGAATATTAATTTAACTATTATTTAATAGTCAATGACTTAATGTTAATATTTTAATTAAATAACTTGTACATGGGTAATTGTTTTTTTTTATGTATTAAATAATAAAGCACACAAGTATAAAATTTAATAGAAAAAGACTTATTTTTTATGCATACAAATAGTCCATATTATTAACTTGGCAACTGCAAATTTTACTTAAGAATATGAATATAAAAATATATTATATTGATATATTCTGTCTGTAGCAATATTTTTTATTATTTTCTTTTTAGATAGGTATTGATTCAAAAGAGTGGAAAAAGAAAACAGCAAACAAAAAGATATTTTTAATTTTTATAATTTATAATTTATATATTATACATAATTTTTAACTACCTAATATATTTTTAGTTTTTAGTTTTTACTAAGTATAAAATAGTAAGTATTTTTAATTTTTTAATAGTGAATTTTAAAATCAAAACATATTATACGTTTTAGTCATTTTATACGTTTTATACGTGGGGTATTGTACGTGTAACGTATTAAACGTTTTATACGCGTATATTACCAACCCTGCTTTTTTCCCTATATATCACTATTTTTCAATCAACTCACCTTTTTTTACTATATCCTAAGTTCCTCACTTTTCTCACTATTATTCTCTATAATTTAAAAAAATGTTATAATCCCCTACATTCCTTTAAAATTGTTGAAATATTGAAAAAGTATTATCCACATTCATTGTTAAACTTATTTTGAATACTTTAGTATATATGAAAATAAATATTTTTATTATAAAATTTATTGAGATTTTAACTGTTTCATAGTGAGACGCGCATTAATGTTATCAATGTTCGAGTAAATGCAGCAACCTACGCATTCACGTTATTATTTATATGATTTTTATTTTAATTCCCCATGAATTAGATTAGGTTAGTTAGGTTATAACCTATTATTAGGTTTCGTTTATAGATGTATTATATCGATATTTGTTTGCATAATGTGTGTGCTGTTTATAATGTATAGAAAGTGTTTTAATCATTATCCACATAGTAGATAATATATATTTATAGATTTTACTATGCACATTTATATAAAATATGATATTTACTATTTTTGGCCATTTGGGTTCTAGTAACATATTAAATTATTTTGACTCTAGCTGTACACCGTGCAATACGTCCATTACTCGTAAGTATATGCATTTTAATTATTTCTATCTCGCTAACGCATTTATAAAAATAGTCACATTTTTCTGTTAAACAAAAATACACTAATCGTTATATTAATAATAATATTAATACATAATTATGTATTTTAAAAGTGCGGTCGGAACACTAAAAATGATACAACATACTCGATCGTTATAAGTTGTTCCAGTCGTTAAAGTACCATTCAACTCATCAAATTTTCTTAGGCATTAATTATTATGTTCACTATAACAAAAAAAATGATACCACTTAAATTCGTTTGCGACTATTCATTCGCTAATTACGATGATTCCAATTAGCAGTTATATCAATCGCAAGATTTCTTTTCATTTGATTTATTTAAATAATTTAATGTAGATACTACATTTTTGACTTTATACATTTCTTCATTTCGTTGATTTTTCGTCTCTTCATATAGTGTTTTATACTTATTTTTTAATTCACATGAATACATCTCTTGGTCATTTTTTATGTTTTTTTTCCATAGTCGCGACATATAATTTTTGTACATTAATTTCCGTTTTGGCACATTTTAGTTCCTCAGTCAATACATTAATATTCTCCTTTAATTTCTCGTTTTCTTTTCTACATTCACACAATTGATCACGCAATTGATCACGCAATTTACTAATATCCTCTTCATTAGTTTTTTTGTTAATACATAATTTTTTAATCTCGCAATTTCACTCCTTTAACTTTGATTAAATAACAATAAAAGACTATATTACTATATTTCTTATTAAAAACCACAATATTTGTAGGCATATCATTTTGGTAATATTTATTTTAATTGTATTATAGAATAGCTCTTTGCTGGTACATTATCCAACGTCATGACAGAAAAAAAAAAGTTTGAAAATGCAGCTGAAAGCTATATAACATACATACAATGTGTATATTATACACTGTACAATATACATAATTTAAACTAATCTAGAAAATAATTATTAAGTGTGTTTTGGAAAACTAGAATTTTATTTACTTTAGTATTGCACAGTTCTTGTTGTGTGCAATTTAATACTTTTTCATAATCTTTAATATTTGATATTAGAACGTTTTCCTTACATTTCTAACATTTTAATTCAGACTTCACATGATTTATAACATTGTGAAGTTCACTGGCTTTTAGTTCTCATTTATATTCCATTATCGAATATTTATTAATTTTTTCCATTTGTTCTTGTAACCGATTATTCAACACCTGCCAGTTACAATTTTCAGTTAGTTTCGAACACGTTGACATTTCATGATTTATTTGTAATTCATCTCCATCAGTATCCATTTCAAGTGATTCTAGATGCTTTTCGAAATTGTATAAATTCTCTTTTTCGCTAGATATAATATTTTTAAAATCATATTCCATTTCCTCAAAATAAATCTAGGTGCATTAAAACAAATGTAAATGAATCGGTTATGAATAATATTTGAATGGTATAAATTTAATTTACTTACAATTTGAGATGAATGCATATTATAATATTGATGTGTGGTATATTCGATTCGGTTAAAATTTATAATTATACAATAAAAGTTACGATTTATTGATAGTTGAAACAAAGTCGGTGCGCTGGTAATCATAGACTTCCTTATTACAATATTTGATTTTGAAATTTATATTTTACTATAAATATAAATATGAGACAAAATGGCATACATGTTTTTTATCATTTTTAAATTATATCGATACTAGTCATAATTTTAAACTAAAAATCATGATTAAGCAAAGGAAATATATTTACAAAGTTTATTAAGATTACTGGAAATACTTACAAAATCTAAACAATAAGTAAAACTAAAAGTAATTAATGTTTAATTTTTTTTAAGTCTAGACTAATATACACCATATATATTAGATAGTATAGGTATTATTAGCGTATATTTGATAAGTTAATTGAAAATACCGCTGTGCGGTGGCGGTAAAATCGAGCATGCTGCGGTTTTTATAATTATCGCAGCGGCTATATTTTACCGCGGCCGAATTACCGCTGCAGTGTGCGGACTCCCATTAAGGTCCGCTCAAACCGAAGCGGTAGTGGTGGCGGTAGCTGCAGCTGTATTTATCGCTTTTTAAATACCGCTGATCTAACCTAACCGGAGAGCAAAATATCTCGCCGAAAATTACTAGTCGACATTGTGACACCCATGCGCGTGCATGTATTTTATTTATTATTATATTTTTATTTATTAATATTAATATTTTAAAGTACAAAATAACAAATTAAAAATATAATTTTTTTTTCTCGTATTCTTGAATTCTGGATGTGTCATATTATATATGATGGAATATTCTTTAACAATAGCTATTAACTGTTCAACTTTATTGGTCATTTTTATTATAAATAATAAATTTCAAACAAGATAATCATACATTCAAACACCACGACGTTAGATTCAACTGCAAGGTATAAACTGCAAAGTGAACGATTACAATAAATAGATATGTGTTTGTCAAAATATATCATACAATGTAATGATAAGCTTTCTATAGATATTAATATATTAATAATAAAATGTAGATAACTCATAGTTAAGAATTTACAACTGATTATCGCAGCGGTAAGCGAAAAATATAGTGTCTGCAGCGAAAAATAAAAATATTGCGCTCAATCTTGCGGTAACATTTTTGCCGTGGTATTAATTTCGCAATAGTGCGCTCGTATTAAAACGTATAAACATTAAATCTCGTTGCCGCTACTGCCACAGCTACCGCTTCGGTTTGAGCGGACTTTTGACGTGTGTACAAATTTAACGCCACCGCAACCGCGGCAGTGTATGGGGACTTAAACGTTTTTAAAAAGTTGTTTGATTGTTTACTTGATTGATTGATTTGTTTTAGGTCTTAAGTATAGAAATGAGCATTTGAGAGTTTTACAAACACAAAATATTGTTCTATTATTTTAAGAATAAAATCAACTATAAAATGTATTGCCCATATCCGATGTTGATTTATGGTTTATGTAATACGAGTATATAGTTTATAATATAAACTACAAATAATATAATATATACATTATATTATAATGATATATTTGATTCAAAAAATTTCACCTTTAAAAATTAAATCGTACGTTACGAAATATTAGAAACGCTTTAATAGAAAATAAACACTCATAAACTAACCTGGCACGATAACGTTTGCATTCTACGTTGGCCAGGTTGCTTCCAAAACCGCACATTTTTCATGGATTAAAATCACACACTTCTGATTTTCACCTGAAAATAAGATAGGAAAAACCGCACACATTTTTTTGATTATAAAAACTATTTTATCAATCGATAAAATTTTACAGATTGTATTTTTTCTAAATAATGAACTAAAATATTAATATTATAATATTGCTTGATATCGATTGCCAATATTCAGAGGTGCCAAGTTTTGAAAATGTCATGCAGGGCTCATTATTTTATATGCGTATGTACAGTTTAAACCAAATCTTACCATATGGCTCCTATTTTTTATTTATTTTATTTCATTATTTAATGAACACGGATAATAACGCAGTTGACAACGAATAACGTAAAAATATATTTATAGAAAAATAATGTGCGGAGATACCTTTTAAGGTACCAATCATATCAAATCATTCCGATACCAAATACGATACAATACGAAACAATAGGCACAACAAATATAATCTTGGTGAAATCTGTCAGTAAAAAATTACTAATTAAAATAAACATTAGAGTGTGCGGTTTTCAGCCTTAAAATGTTTGCGGTTCTTGCCTACGAACCTTTTTAGAGTCAAAATCGAAAGTTTATGGTTTTCGGATTCAACGGTTGGCCACTGCGTTTCCTTACCAACCAGTACCCTAACCGTTGCGCATCTGTGGCCGGGCAGTGGTTACTTGGTGACGACTGTCGACGCACGTGTGTACAACGGTAGAAATATTCAATGCGAGGTAACGTGAAATCCAACAAAAGGCAACCGACCGAAAACGGAAATAAAGAAATTCAAACAAATCGGAAACAAACGGCAAAAGGAACGAAAACAATGACGTGCACGACAGAAAGCCTTTACCAGTTGGAGTTCGAGGTGAAATCCATAGCGCGATGCGACCGGTTCGAGAATGCCGGCAGCGGCACGGTCGTCACCGTCCAGTTCCTCAGTTACCCGGAGCAGACGGTGTGCGAGATCCCTAACGTGACCAGGCAGGCGGACGGCGGTACGGAGGCGGCTAGGTCTGGCGTGATGGCCGTGGGCAAGGGCAAGATGTACACGTTCGCCATGCGTGGTGGCGGCGGCGGAGGTGGTGGTGGGAGCTGTGGCGTTAGCGGCGGTGGGAGCTGTGGCGTTAGCGGCG
>NW_020273073.1:35559-43112 GCF_003268045.1 Sipha flava
TGGGAGCTGTGGCGTTAGCGGCGGTGGGAGCTGTGGCGTTAGCGGCGAGAGCTGCGGCGGCGGACCGAAGCCGGTGCACGTGGCCGTGCGCCTGTACAAGGTGGCGGGCAGCGAGTGTTCGCGCGGCGGCGACCGCTCGGAACTGGGCTCAGGTGAGCTGGAAGTTGTGCCGTACGCCGCTCCGACGGTCACCGACCGCCACCGGTCGCAACCGCCGTACATGACCGCCGACGAGTACACCATACCGATCATAGACAGCGTTCGGTGCGGCGGTTCGTTTACGTCCCGGACCGCCGTGGCCGTGCTCATGGTAAACGCGCGAGCGTGGTGCGTTGGCCCGGTGACGGCCTTGCCCCTCGAACCGTCTACCACCGTCCACGGGCTGTCCTGTCCCGCCCAACACCGCCGGAACTTCGACCGTTCCGCCTCGCGGGATCACAAGCGGTCGATCTCGCGGGACCACAAGCGGTCGGTCTCGCGTGAACGAAAGCGGTCGGGTTCGCGCGAACGAAAGCGGTCGGTCTCGCGCGAACGCAAGAACGATGGTTGGTGTTTCGGCACCGTGCAGGGACTGCATGTGCAGGAACAAGTCATGGAGGTTAAGGCCACGCAGACTCCGCAGCCTCCGTCGCCGTCGCCACCGCTGCAGCAGCAATGCACGTGCCGCCAGTCTTGCAACAGTGCAGGTGGTCACTGCGCGGTCGCGACTCCAGACGCGCACCAGCAGCAGCACCAGCCGCAGCGCACGTGCGCCGATCACGAGACCGATGGTCGGGGCGCCGAGCAACGCGTGCCTAAGGTCCAAACCATCGACAAAAATGCGATCCATCGGCACATCTCTAACGAAATTGAAGCGTTCGCGTGCAGATTGGTAACCTTCTTTGAAGAGGAGTGCCCTACGTTTATAGGTCAGGTGAACAAAAAACGCGAACAAAAGGACGTGAGTGGCGTCTAAAAAGTCTGCGTACTCTCCACGATTGTTATTTTAACATTTATTAAACCGTGATCTTAAAGTAGACACCTTTTGTTTTTTGTTATTCGATTCGATCGCTGTACTGCTCAACGTACATTAGTACACGTAGCTAATTATCGATATCGAAGTTGTACCTGGGCTGGGAATATAAAATGCCGCTAAAAATTTTAAAATAATTTTGTACCGTTATCGGTATAAATATTCTATTCTGTGATTGCATCTATATTCATTCTTATTATTATTATTATTATTATAAATATATGATAAATGTAATGATAATACTGGTTTAGTTTTAGAAGGAGTCCACTCAGTACAAGCACAAGCTATTTTTGATTCTTTCTCCCTTTTAAATTTGTATCAACTAAATAACACTGAAAATTCAAAAGGCTCTATACTTGATTTAGTTTTCACAAATATATCGAATTTAGTAGATCACAACGAATTGAACTCTTTAGCTAAAATAGACTATTATCACCCATCTATATCAATGACGCATTATTACTCTTATAATATTATAAATTATAAAAATAATGATAAAACTCCCGTTGCCTATAACTTTAAGCGTGCTGATTTTCAAGCAATATCTTTAGACTTAGGACTAGTTAATTGGAACATTTTAATTGGTAACGTAAATATTGATTTGGCCATTTTTAATTTCTATGAAACTCTTTATTGTATTATTGATAAATTTGTCCCTAAATATTATACATGTAAAAACAAATTTCCTCCTTGGTTTAATCATCAACTAATTGCTTTAATAAAAAAAAAAAAAAAATTCAATGCATAAAGCATTTAAATTATCTAACGATTATCAAACATATAATAACTTCTCAGAATTGAGAATGTAAACTTTTATCAAAAAAATGCTATAAAGATTGTATTGTTTATACTCAAACTAACTTAAGATTAAACCTTAAACAATTTTGGAATTTTGTAAAAACTCGAAGTAACGATAAATCGTTCCCTAATATTATGTCTTATAATAATATAAGTTATGAAGATGATAATTCTATTAGTAATATGTTTGCAAAATATTTTAATACTTTCTACTCTGATACACATCTTAGCGATATTACTTCTCTGCTTATTCTAATACTTGTAACAGTCAATTAAATATTTCTAACATATTTATTCCATTAAAAATGTATATGAAGCATTAAGTACCATTGGTAATAACTATAAAGCAGGTCCTGATTTATTACCTGAGATATTATTAAAAAACTGTTTTAATGCATTAGCCCGTCCTATTCACTCTCTATTTAATTTATCTCTCTCATCTGGTGTTTATCCACTTTTTTGGAAATCCAGCTTTATAAATCCTATATTTAAATCAAGTGACAAAGCACAAGCTACGAATTATAGACCTATTTCAAAACTTAGTGTCTTGCCCAAACTTTTTGAAAAACTATTAGAACCTCTATTATTTAAAACATTTAATCCTATTTTAATTAATGAACAACACGGTTTTCATCGGAAAAAATCTACTATGACAAACCTATTACGTTTCTATACTAACATTTTGGAATCTGTTGAAATTGGTGGCCAAATTGATGCTATTTATACAGATCTTAAAAAAGCATTCGATTCAGTAAACATAAACTTATTAATAATCAAGCTTCGAAAATTAAGCATGGTTGGCCCCCTTTGCTCTTAGTTTGAATCTTATCTTCGTAATAGAAAACAGCAAGTCATAATTAATGGTAATATTTCCGATAAATTTGAGGTCCACTCGGGCGTACCTCAGGGTGGTCATCTATCCCCATTATTATTTTTAATATTTTTTAATGATATCGGATTTTCATTCAATCACTGCCAATATTCTCTATTTGCAGATTATCTAAAAATATACTATATAATAAAAGATCGGAATAATTGTTTAAAATTACAAAATGATTTAGCTAATTTTAATTATTGGTGTAAGACTAATGGTCTTTCATTGAATACAGAAAAATGTTTTCAAATTACTTTTACCCGTAATAAACACCCTACCTTATTTAAGTACTCAATAGATCAACATAATTTAAAATCAGTCAAAAACATCAATGACTTAGGAATAACTCTTTCAAGTGATCTTTCCTTCACAAAACATATCAACAATATCCATAATAAAGCAATGCGAACGTTAGGTTTCATTTGTAGAAACAGCCGAAAATTTAATGACCCACTCTGTTGGAAAATGTTGTATATGTTCGTCCAATTTTAGAATATGTTTCTATACTATGGAATCCACATCAATTGAATTCAATTGAAAAAGTTCAAAATAATTTCTTACGAAAACTTAATTATACATTTAAGAACCCAGCTGACTCTGAATTTTCGTCAAGAGAAAAATTAGGTGTTGTATCTTTAGCTCAAAGAAGACAATATTTAGATGTTACCTTTGTTTATAATTTACTAAATAATAATATTGAAGATGCCGTATAACTGGAAGCTATACTGAAAATTAATGTTCCAACCTTTAATTCTAGAAATTATTATCTATTTTTTCTAAGTCATCACACTCAAAATTACAGTTATTATGGACCTATCAATAGAAAGTTAATGAATTGTAACGAAGTGAAAAATTTTGATTTTTTTTTTTTTTTTTTTTGATAATATGTATAAATTAAAAAAAATACTGTTGTTATAATTAGTAGATTGTACACTTTAACATTTGTAAGCTTGGTACTTGTAGAACTCTGTACTATTGCATTTGGGGCGTTAAAATATAAATATAATATAATATTTATTTATTTATTTTTATTTATTATATTATTATTATTATTATTATTATTCATTCTTAAGACTTTTGCGTGAAACCAAATGTACCGTTACAACGGGTAGGATTACAATAATCGTGCATAACGTATTATTTTACGTAATTGTGATTCTTTTGTGCGCGTGTATTCTAATTGACTTTTAATACGCAATCTGATTGAAGCAGCGAATCAAACATTAAGTTTTTAGAACTTTACAAAACTGAAAGAGAGATATAGGATTCTAAACACAAAAATCAATTATAAAGTGCATGATGCATGGAAAAATATTAGTTTGAGTATAGATAACTTTTCTATTGTGGAATTAAAAGCAAAAAGAAATCGCTCATGACTTTATTAAAAAAAAAAAAAAAGCGTCCATTAAATCTAGAGAGAGTACTGCCGACGTGTTTCAGCCAATATAATTTCCGTAAGAAATTATGGAGAGATTTTCGGGGACAAATTATGAAATCGTGGAAACAATAAATACTGAAGACGAAGTGATTAAAAATACATTTCTATTTTACAATTTACATTGATATTAAATATTTATAAATATTATTATATTTTGTGTTGTAAATGTAGTGCGAGGATTATCGTTTATCAGTATTATCGGTCGGTCGTCGTCTTTTCAACACCGACCGGTATATTCAGAAATAATTCGCGTCTTTATTTTATCACATTATAATATTACAACCGACTCCCTTGTGTAGCTCTCTTGTGTGTATACTCGAGTGTCAATCTGTTTTCTACAGTAGAATTTAATTCTGTACGTTGGAATGTGTAATAAACTGGTTGCAGTCCATACATTTTATTAGATTCGATCTTTAATTTTTTTTTTTTTTAATATCTTGACAATATTTTGGCGGCCTTTTACAATGAACATTACTAAAAAAGTAAAAAGTGGAGCAGAAAAAAAACGTTTAAAACGAAGTGCTAAATTAAAGTCTGTAGCTTCTGATCCAAAGCAAACGAAAATTTGTTTTGTAAGCCAATCTAAAGCTACTAATTCTATTGATGTAATAGAATAGCTGAGTTAAATACTTGTAACAAAAATTGTACGCGAAACTTCAATGGTGGGCCATAGGTAATCCGACGGCTTCGCCGCACTCGATATAAACCCAACTGAAACAAGATGGGATCGCTTTCCCAACAAAATTGGATGCTTACTTTCGTAAGACAACGAAGAATAACTTAATCTTCCTCCTACTCGAATTACACAATCTTTGTCAATAAATGGGCGCAATTTCGCAATGGATTTTGACAATAATGATTGATCCCACGCTAATTCGTGAATTAGTACAGAAAAATGACATTTCTGTGACGCGATCACAAGAGCAACATTGGTGGCGTCTAGTTCGGCACACGAGAGCGGCGTCACGGCTATATGCGCATTTTTATAAAGATATCGATTAATAAAACGAAATATTTGGGCAACTACGCGCACCGATTTGTCATACGATGAAAAGGTGTTGAACCATTCAACTGGAGAATTGTTCATTTGCACAGTCAATGAGGTAAGTCGAACTTCCGACAGCTTATCGTACGGTACCATCGATATCTCATTATTCCACAACGTTTTTTTCGTTTCGGATAAACAATGGCCCATTTCAATAGAAAGATAAATTAGCTAACTTTGTGATACCTCGCGATGCACAGTACACAGAAAGAAATTTTAACAGTAAGATTAACAAATTGTTTTGATTAATTATTAACAAGAATATATGAATTAAATTAACTATACTATAATTGATTTAAACAAAATATATTTGATTTAAAAGAATCCGGTTTGTTAAATTGATAATATTTTATGAAACTAACAATTTATATTTGATTACATTTTGATAAAGATGTACGCATTAATTGAACAATAATTCTTTTGATTAAAGAAACTTTTATTCGATCTGATATAATTTGGTTGGTTAAATCGATAATATTTTGTTTGAACTGATGGTTTATATAATTTAATCTATTTTTAGAAAAAACGTATTGTCTTTTCCAAACGAGGTTGAAATTATTAATACGTTTGTTTGATTTAAAAAAAAATTCTTGTTAATATCGAATTTTAACAAAAACTTTTTGTTATTATTATCGATGGTTACATGATGTTGGTATTCATTTCTATTATTTTTATGGGTATGAAATTTTTATTTTCATTTCGTTCTCCGATGTGATTTGTCATTTGTGAGTTTGTGACACTCTTACAATCCAACGCACAAGAAATACCGCCTATAACGGAAATACAAAGTACCTAAAACAGGTAGGTATACACGTACAACAGGTAATAAACATAATATAATATTGTATTAAAATAATTATTTATTTTTATTTTTCTTAGTTACTGTAAGTAGGTACCTACATACTTTAACAATAAAAGCAATCCAAAATGATTTGTTTCATATGTAAAAAACATCTACTCACATTTGTTTCTTTGATTGCTCATTATAAAATTATACATTTACTAGGACCTCATAGCTCGTATACATGTATTAAATAATTAAATAATTGTACTCAATCTTTTCAAACTTTGAGTAGCTTTAAAAAATATTTCATTAAAAAACATAGCATTGAAATCCAATTAGATAAGACAGAGCAAAATAATGAAAAATTAATTAATGATGATATTGTCAATTTTTGTGATGTTCAAATGGTTAGTAATGAGGTTAGTAATGATGAAATATTTAAAAAAATGTAAAATTTACCTAAAATACCAGTCGTGAAAGAAATTGATATTAATAAAAGTATTAAGCAATTACATATGTCTGCAGTCAGATTTGTTCTCTCTTTACATAATAACAATAACTTTTGTAGAAGTGATGTGTTAAATATTATTGATAATATTAAAGATAAAATTATAAAGCCAATAAATCTTGAAAACAATCGTCTATGTCTGTGGCGTTAGCAAATAACATGCAGATACCATTGTTAGAACTTTCCGCACCGAAATAAAGGTAATTTATATTAAAACTGTACCACATTAAAAAATGTATGTGTAGGTATCCAACTATTATAGTTGTATTTGTTTTAAAGGAAATATACTTTACAAAAGATGGCGCAAAATATGCCCTAAAGGAAAACTATATTCTAAATATTTTATTAAACTAAGAAGCTTCAAGAGTCAAGAATTTGTTGTATCAAAATTACAAAACAATACTGAAAGCGAAATTCAAACACGTGTTTTTGAGGAATCAAACATTGAATTAGGTAATACCAGATCACTAAAATAGATTTATTGTTCCTATTAATTAGTTAACAATTTTTATTTTGTTATTTATAGTAACTAAAGATGATGCCATTACCCTTATGGCTAGTTTAAAGCATGAGTAACTATCATGGCCTGAAATCGAAAATATTTGGAAAAAAAACTACGGGTTACCGATTACAACAAATTAAAACAAATCATTTATCAACTGGAATTCAAAATACATGGCCTCAATACACTCAGCCACTTGGGTATAAACTTGTAAGTAAAAACGGTTATTATAATTATTTACTAATATAGGCAACAAATAATTTATTATTACTTAATAACCATAAAAATACATTTTTGTGGAATTATGTTTTATTTTATTTATAACAAACTAAGTCTACGGTAAAACATATAACATAATCAAAATTAACAAAGCCTATAGTATTAAATAAAATGTTAATAATTGACAACCAGTTTCTAGATTTCATTAGGTACCTATGTAAAGTAAAAACTAAAAGTCAATTGAACAATTTAAATACATTTTAAATAAATAATAAATTACGTTTTTATTTCTTTAAATTGTTAAATTGTTTGTTATTTTAAATACTTGATAAATTTCTGTCTCAGCTGGACTTACGAGAAAATTATTTAAATA
>NW_020273073.1:48112-81597 GCF_003268045.1 Sipha flava
TAAATAATATAATTATCAAAACCTAATTCAGGATCATAAATATCCGGATTAAGCCAAGTTTCAGTTAAGATTATAAATACAAAATTATTACTGGCTACATTACATTTAAGGGTTGACAATTTGGTTCTTAGACCACGACAATTTTGGTAGTAACCAGTAAGAGTAGATTGAGTATTAACAGGAGGAATATTTACATCGCATTTATTTTTTTTATGCTTATTAATAAATTCAAAACAGTAATCAATAGTGGAAGAAGCTTGGCAACACATGTAGCATGAAGGATCGGCGTTAAGAGATGAATGTTGGCAGTCATTTGAAATAAATGGAGAATCTGCTAGTCAGTTACTTTTCATGACACCAGCAGAGGTTGCATTAGTCTTGGAAACAAACCTATTAGTAACTGGAGCAATAGAAGGTGTCCCGTTTCTGTATTTTACCATAATATTGGATTCACCGTTCTTTTTACGTTCCTCAAGTTCAGTATAAACACGACGTATATGTTTTCTTTCCAATAGTGTATGATCACGAACAACAGCAATAGAAATAGAATTAGCTTTAGCATTACGCTTACCAATATTGAAATCATTAATAAAAGTAGAAGCAAGCTCTTTAGAAGGGAAAATGACTTTTAACGGCCTAACTTTATTGCTGCCTAAACCACCGAGCCTAAATAATTTGAGATCAGGAGGAAGAGATAACGATAATAGTTGAGCAGTATCCGATAGGCTTTTTAAATCATCAGCTATTTTGGTATTAGCTAAAGAAGCCGTAGATTCAGGAAGTCCGTGTACAATTAAACTATATGAACATTTTTCCCGTTCTGTTAGCTCTTGCAAGAGCTGAGGCATAGAATCGCAGTCTAGTGAGGTAGAGTTGATTGGTTTATTTGATTCAAGACTAGTAACACGATTTTTAAGAGTAGCTAGATCTTCACGAAGAAGATTGTTTTCAGTCCTCAATTCAATAATTTGAGAAGACAACTGATCAACACTCATTTTAAGCTTACCGAATTCTTTATTCTGGGACGAAAGAAGAGCTTTACAATGTGATAAAGTCTCCTCTTGAGCTTTTTTGATATTAGACATTACCTTGTTGAATTCATCGGTCGAAAGCAGAGAAGAAGAAGAAGAATTTGGTGAGTTTAGAGACTTACCAGAGGCGGACGACGCAGATCTGGTCACAACTTTTTTTTCCGATAATTTTTGCCCGGTAGGATTCATAGTAAGAGCAATAATATGGTCAGTATTAGAAACTCCTTGAAAGAAGGTGATGCAACCTAAGATGCACTAAGATGTAGATATGAAGGTAGGCGCAGTTTAGTGACGTCACAGCAGAGGCGCAGCAGCAGCGGGCCGCATATTATGACAAGGCGGGCTGGGGGTTGAAGACCCCTGGCCTATAGTGCTGTGGACCACTTGCTTTTGGTAATTGATTGAAGAAGCTTACCGATAGTTTCTTGATATAGTTTTTGATGGTTGGTAATTTAAAATCTGTGTGCAGTGCATCGTTTCGAACAAACCATGGGGCATTTGAGATTACGCGTAGGACCTTAGATTGTAAGACTTGAATTTTGTTTATGTGAGTTGTAGCACATTGACCCCAGACCGGGACTGCATATAAAATTAGAGGACGAATGATTTGCTTGTATAAGCAAATTGAACTATATATTGTATATAACTATATAACTATATAATATTGAACTATATGACTAGACAGCTCAATTTGACCAGCAATTAATGCAAATTTATATTGCTTTCTACTGGTACCTATAGTATAACTATAAATTAATGAATAAAATTAAATTAAAATAAAGGAATAAAATATATATATTACATTATATTTTAATCTTTCAACAATCTAAACCATCAATTATGTAAGTGAATTTTTTTTTAATAAATAATAACTAGGGTTTAAATAATTTTATTTTATTTTAATGGCAATTGGTAGAATTTATATTATTAATTAAAGAATACAGTGAACTATATGACTAGACAGCTCAATTTGACCAGCAATTAATGCATATTCACATTTCTTGGTACTAGTATCATTTAAACAAACTAAACAATATATTATGTAAGTATGAATTTTTTTATAAAATAAATAATTTGATGTTTATCATAATTTTTGTTTATTTTGTAGGGAATTAATTTTGTTTTCTTTCAAATTTCAATTGCATTTAGTAGTACTAACTTTTAATTCAAATATCTATAAACAAGAAAGGATGAACAAATACAAACTGTTATTTTGGTTAGTCTCAGCATAGTAAATCTCACCTGATAACTTAATAAGTATGTAAACATTTTTTTTTTTTTTTTTTTGTATAAAATACATAAATTCTATAAATAATTTAATGTTTTTTTTTCAGTTGCATTTTAATAAAAAAAACAGTACAGCATCAAGACCAACTAACTACTTCTACATTTGTAAAAATTTTTGATAATCACATTAATAGTTAATCTTAATTGTATATTTAAATAATTAGGTTAAGTTATTGGTACATAAGGAATAGCATAGACAATATGATATCCAACATCCGAAACGGATAGAAACTCATAAAAGAAGATAAATTGGTACATACCATAAGTAAGGCTACAGAGATTTTATTAACCTAAACTGGCAAATTAAAATTGTTTTTAAAATAAGTGTGATTTTCATGCAATATTAAAAGATTATTAATTATAATAATTAAAAATTAACATAATTTCAAAAATAAATGTAAAAATGAATAATTTTTTGAAACACGCATAGCCCTAAAAATAAGTTGTAACTCATCAACCTAATATAGAAATATAAATTATATTAAATAAATACATAGTATTCATAGGCGGCTCTACGGGGTGTGCCGGGTGTGCCTTGACACACCCTAATGTAAATAATGTGTATAAGAAAATTGAATAACAGTCAAGAATATATGTACATACACATTAATTAAATTTTAGTTTTTTTCAAGTAATGCTGTACAAGGGCGTATTTGAGGGAGGGACGAAGGGGGCATTCGCCCCCCCCCCATGTCTCGTATATTTTTTGAATATAATACATTGATTTATTTAAATAATGTAATGTATAAATAATTAAAAATATAAACTACCAGTCTATCATTATAGTATGATAATACATTCAATAATATAATATATCAATTAGGTATTAATTTTTGTTTATCTTTTTATATCACAACATTTTTGGTTGTGGAACGAATAGTGGTATTATCTTCCACGGATATTGCTACGGTTATAGACTTTTACAACCATAACCGAGGTATTTATCAGATAATATAAAGTAATTTAAAGTAACAATTTTTTTACCACATATTTACTAGTTAGTTATTTTTTTATGCAAAAATACATGCATATTTTTGTATTTTATAGAGCTAGGATTCCCTAACTCAAATAACAATCATAATAACTCACAATATTTGTTTCGATATTCTTTAACTGGCAAATATTGGCAAAAAATATATTTTTGTAAATTGAAAACATGGTTAAGATCAAGAATAGGCCAGCATAGCCTAACAGGTTTGGCTATGCTACATGTGCATAGAAATATTGTATTCATTGATGAAACAATCAACAAATTTGCCAAAATGAAAAAAAGAAATTTGGAATTGTTATTTGACAACTTACCTATCTTATGTTTTCTTACTTAGATATTTGTTAAATTAGTTACCTATCCTAATTTTTTTTTTTTTTGTAGTTTTTAAAAAAATAATTAATAAGTACTATTACTACTATGATAATTTGTTGTTTTTTTATACAGGATTCAGACTGAAGGTACAATTTAAATATAAGAACTATTTGTGTTTTTATTATTAATACCCTTTTTATATGCAGTAGGTTTTAAATATATGTATTAAATAAATATTTAATTCAATTTAATTGAACGAACCCCCCCCCTCCCCCTTAAGTATGCCCCTGTAATGAAATGTAAATTATTTTTAAGTTTGTAATGAAAAAAAATTAGTTTCGCCCCCCCCCCCCATGGCCTCAACTCTAATACGCCCTTGATACTGCAAGTGTTCAGAATAAGTCTGAAATAATTATTACGTGTATTTTTTTACCAATGGTTATTTTACATCATTAACAAAGCTATTATTTTTAGAATTTAAATCATAACACGGTCTACACGTACGTGTTTATACGCTCTCCTTTATATTTTTAAAAAATGAGACATGGCACATTCAAATGTAACTCTGGGTCCGCCTATTGCCGTACATTAAAATTTGAAAATATTTTTATAATTTTTATAATTTATTCTTCAAGTAATAGTTCAACTTCTAATACTCAAACGCACCAAAGTCTATCAAATAACACACCACGAAAAGCTAAATTCGATAAATTACTAAGTATCCAAAAAAAAAGAATTTAATGATGTTCACAAAAATTTTCATTCACTAAAAAAACATTATTCTGACCAAGAAAAATACCCTTCAACATTAGAGTTTTTTTCAATAAATGTGTGACAATTTTCTCAATAAAGGTTTGCTCATTTTTTTTAAAGTCCAGTCCAAGCTAACATTGCAAGATTACAATGGGCATAGGATTTCTTATAAGACAAAACAATTTGCACTTATGATATATTTTTTGGCTCCTAAGTCTTATATCCGCTAATATAGACTTGCGGATCAATTATTAAATCAATAATATGTTTTAATAATTTAGTTGTTACTCTATCATAGCCAGCCGCAGTGTCATCTTTACAACTGTTTACATTTTTTAGAACTTCAGCACTCTCAATTCTTTCTAAAAATAATTTATCAAAACAAAATGTATTATTAACATTTAGATTTTCATTATTCACCACATTACTAAAATTCTCAACTAATTTTTTTCCTACGTTTATAAAATAATCGTTAAAAATATTAGATACTGTTTCAGTATCCATTACTGCATCAAACACTTGTCATTATTTACTACGTTTTCAATCTTTAATTTAGATTTAGAGCGCGTTTTTAGAGTTTGATTTAAAGCGCGTTATTTCATTAATTAGTTGCCATGTTACTTTTGGACTATGAAAGACACTTTTAAACTTTTTTTCATAAAAACTTATTTTTGCAAGTCTTAGAACACTTGTGTATTTATTTTTATATTTTTTATAATAGTTGGCTAATTTAACATTATTAGGATTTTTCTTACATTTTAATGAGAGAGCTTGTTTATGTCGTGTAGAACAAAGTAAACCAGCGGACATCCATTCTTTCAAACGTTTATTTTTACAACTTATCACTTTATTTACAGTTGATATATCAATTGCCTTACTAATTATATTTTGAAATGTATTAAAACACTCATTAACATTAGTTTTATTGTATATTACAGACCATTTCTCTGTTTGTAATAAGCATTTAATTTTATTATGATCAATCATAGAAACCGTATTATTTTTAGTTTTTAAAGTACCTATTGATTATTGTTATAGAAACACAGATGGAAAAGTGGTCACTTATATCCGTTTGCATACACCAGAATTTACTAATTTAATTATGTGCTCATTAATGTTAATAAATATATGATCCAAACATGCGTGTTTACGACCAATAGGAAATCTGGTATTAATGTTTATAAATGACGCAAAACCACTCACAGATAATAAATCTAGGTTTTGAATTCTAGTTTTTACTGTTGGGTTTGATAATTTTCCCAGTAGCACTAAATTGAACAAATATTTAAACGGTAATAAGTCGCAAACGGATTACTGAAATTAAATTCTGTAAACGTTAAAATTATTATTTTCAGTATGTTTTTTTGTTATCGAAAATAGGTATTGCCATTTGAAAATCGAAAGTTGATAGTGTCTTATCAAATAAGGGAGGAAGTTAAAATTATCAAAATTATAACAGTGTAAAATAGTAAAACCTAGAAAGTTTAAAAAAAAATTATTTCAAAATTCCTAATACTTCCCGAGATATTAACTGGTTCACGATAAAAAAAATCACTCTGTACATCGGAGGAAAAATTGTTCACAATCTGTTCTAGTTGGAAAAACGTTAAATATTTTTATTTTTTTATTTATTTTTTTTTTAAAGCGAATGGTTCGCGATCACTATATAATTCGTTTAATACTATATCATCGTATATAGCGTATATGGCTAGCTTACACTGCGGTTATGTAGTTTTACCGGCTACTCGTTCAATGTTATTATTGAAAGCTGTTTATTTTCGTGTCAAGAACGTCGTAAAGAAATTTAGGTACGCGTTGCAGATTTGTAAACAATGTGTGTATGAAATCACCATAAGCGTTCTTAAATACGGCTTGGAGCCATCTGGTGAGACGCCGTTTCCGGACGTACCCGTGTGCGACTGTATATGTACATCGAAAAGAGAGTTTGTAATGAGCACCGAAATAATGATGTATTGTAATCATGGTCGTTGCCCAAATTAGTACAAATGATAGGTACCTCTTCGATACACAGCGCCTTTCCTTTAATATAATAATCTGAAAGGGCACACCGATTGAATGATTTTTCAACTGAAAACTATAGAAATTATTTTTCCTGGATTATTTAAGAAATTTAAACTCAGGTTCTCATGTTATTAATTTTATTATATCTGTATTATGTAATGGTCGAGTGATGGCTTGGATCTGGTTTATTTATCGAGCAAGTATATTTTATGTTTCACCAGGAAAATATAATCACGAAGTACAAAATTGATGGTAATTGTTCTCGCCGATCACCGTGTTCGACTTCAGAAGTTTAAAAATACCTTGGTCGTGATGATTTTTTTGAATGAATATGGATTTTAATTTAATATTATCGTATAATGAGCTAAAGAGAGTTTGTGTTTTGTTGAATATAAGTATCAATGTGTTTTAGAAGTGAAATCAACCGGCAACCATGTGGTGGTGCTACATAAATACTCGTACATATTATGCAACGATAACAACTAGTGGTGTAAAAACTTAACATGAAACAATAAACGAAGACAAAATTAATAAATAATTATATTTTATAATTAGTTGCAGGGACTGGAACCTTACCTAAAAGAACCAGTTTTGGAACCGGAACCTTACCGAAACCCTAATTTAAATTAATTTTAAAACCGGAACCCCACCGGAATCTTTATTTGTATTTATTTAAAAATCGAAACCTCACTGGAACCGAAAATTTTTGGAAAATGTCTTTTACGGTTAATTTCAGTATTGTTTTTAATTGCATTATTTTTATTTATATCTGTCATTTATAGGTAGTAAGAACTAATGAAATACGTAGATCTATTATTATTATTATTATCGAGATTAATAATATTCATAAATAATCATGCAAGTACTTTAGAGTTTAGACATGTTATTAAACTATAAAAGTATACAATAATTCTATGTAACAACTGATAATAATGTAATACTGTAATAGGAATTGCAACAAAATTAATCATTATTTACTACATATTAATATCTATGATTTTTCAGTTCCCATAATAACGAGAAATTCTAAAAGTATGTTTATAAATAACTTTTTTGTAAGCATGTTATGATTGTGACTATCGTTATCTGATGTACAGCATGCCTGAGCGGTAAACACTAAACACATTTTATTGTTATTCATTATGATGTATAATTTATGATAAGATAGATATCATCAAATATTTACAGGTCTTTTTATAAGTACCAACATTAAAATAATTTATCAACGTATTACATAAAATCTTTACATTTCAAGTTTTCTTATCTTAAATATTATTACTTTTAATATATTTATTTTATGGATAAATCATCAATAAATATTAAAAGATTTTTAACTGTTAGCATTATTATTAATTATTCTAAAATGTTTTAATATTCACAGATTATTATAAAGTAAAGCACATATTTATAATTATTGTATATCTATGAGGTAAAGTAATCAGATTAAAATCTTATTAAAGTGAAACAGACCTTTCAATGTACTATCTAATGAAACCACCGACCACAAATCTCTAACCTTAAAAATATATAGAAGTGTATATTTAAAAATTTAAATACTGAATAATGATATAATAAGTTTTAATTCACAAATCAATGTTTAAACAATAAAAAAACATGAAAATGATTTTTGAAACAGAGTAGTCGTGAGGGTGATGAGTACAGTTTTAATAAATTAGTTCTAAGTACACTTAAGTAATGGTAGGATATCTGGTTGAAAATTGGTATTAACCGCCATAATTGACACTAATTAACACTAGTTATATTTTTAAAAGAATTGAAACAGAACCAAATATTTCTCACATTAGTATAATATCAAACTTGAAACTAATATTTTATTTTTTAAAAACCAAAAATAAACCGATACCTAAATTTTAATAACAAAAACCGAAATTTTAGTTTTTTTTTAAAAACCGAAAATAAACCGAAACCCACATTTTATTTATTTTAGAATTGTCATCAAAACCGAAACCTATTTTTTTTTTCTAGGAACCGTACCGGAACTGGAACCGTAAAATTCATCAAGGTTTCGGTCCCTGGTTAGTTGTGCTTTTTTGTGCAACACCAGCTTTGTAATAAAATATGCTCTTTAAATCGGATGTTTTCCAGGTAGAAAAATGAAAAATGTGCTCTTTTTGTCTGAGCTGGTAGTTATATTAAAATTAAAAACGCATTTCAACCATATTAATCTACTAATCGTAAATACTCTTGAGATATCGTAGATACATTTTTGCAGTAACCCCGACAAGCAAAGCTTGTGTATTGGGAGCAGTGTTATTCAAATAAAATTAATTGAAGTACATATAACTGTATATAATTAAATGTATTAGAAATAATTATATTCAATTTCGAATAACCATTCGGTATCAAGAGATATGGTTGAAATAGAGACAAAGGGATCAAAACAAAATATTAAATCATAATAATATCGAAAAAATGGGGTTTAGTAAGTTCTCACACGAAACATAGCAGATAAGCGAGTACATATGTAAGTTCCTTCACGAAAAAACATACACCCGTACGTAAGTTCCCATACGAAAAAAAATTATACCGAACACAAGCTTCCATTTAATTTAATCTAGTTCATATATTATATATGGTATAAAATAAATAATAATAGAAAAAAATACTGTGTTATTATTTTTATGTTTAGTTAAGAAATAAAATCGAAGGTAAATTATCCGTCAGTTAATAATTTATGTGAAGCTCAACGAAAAATATACCAATATGTAGGTAGTTTCCCACGTGGCGATAAAATTTAATGCATTACATTCTATCTAGAATTATCTTTATTAGATACATATTGGCATATAGTATGGACAGTTCATTTTATTGATTGCAGTACTCATCCATTACTAACAGAGTTAACATTTAAACAGTTTATATAAAAAATTTTCAATTTATAAAAATAGACGTAATTATTTCTTACATGTTTAATGATAAGGTTTAATCAAACGTGTAAAATTCAGAAAGATATGTATTTAACTTTGTCGCCACGTATGAAACGTTATACGTGTTTGTATTTTTGTCTGTTGCGTGTAACCGCTTACCCGGGTTTAAAGTGGCAAAAATGGGCAGGGGCGACTTTAATCCTCTCTCAAATTTCAATCATTCTCAGCAGTCTATAAAGTGATTACTAGGTTATAAATTATAAATAGATATATATATTATATATATATATAACTAGCTGAACCCATGTACTTCGTAGCCCATATATAGAATTCGCCCGTGTGCAGTTAATGCTTTCTCTAAATGCAATTCTTAAATCAGATGTTTATTATTTACCTTCTTTCTTTTTTCGATTTTAGCAACAAACGAATATAATACTATAAACGACGTACATTTTCAAACGAAAATAATAGCACGTAGGTTGTACAGTTAAAATTAGTTTTATAATAACTAATAGCCGACTCCTGTGCGCTTCGCAGCACCAACACAAAAATGCAATAAAAATCATTTCTTTTTTCTAAATTCTTTATTATTAATCCAACACATTTGTGTAAACAATATTCTTTGTTTGTCCATTTGGGGCATACACAAATAAACAATTTGGAGTACCAACTCTTGAACAGGCCACGTATAATTGCCCGTGCGAAAAACACGGTTCCTCCAAATCCAAACCGCATACTTGGAGCGTTTGTCCTTGTGCCTTATTGATGGACATAGCGAATGATAGGCGCACGGGGAATTGCAACCGTTTGAATTCAAATGGCATATCTGTTGGTATCAGAGGAATACGTGGGATGAGTACAAATCCCCCCTTCGCTTTGCCAGTCAATATTGTGGCTTCGATTAAATTCGGCATCAATCTTTTTACAGCTAATCTTGTGCCATTGCACAGTTATGGTGCAGTCAAATTCCGTAGTAAAATAATTGATGAGCCGACCTTCAAATTCAAGAAATGCGGCGGTATACCGGGTGGTTCTAACGAATTCAAAAATTCAACTGGATAGTTGACTGCATCATCTTCATTCAATGCGCTATCAATAGATTTGTATGATATAACTGCACCAGGCAATTTTTCTTGGATGAGATAATTGATAGCATTGACTTGCACATTTTTTGGTGCCAGAATTGCGCATTCACTCAACCAATTGTGATTCCTGTGATTCTGGATAATATTTGGAAACACTCGTTCAATCAATTCTTCTTTTGATTGGAGAATTGTACAAAAATTGTTTGGCAAACTAATTAAATCGTTTGTGTTATCGATTTGAACTTTGCCATTTCTGATTTCCAACAATTGCTTCGAAAACCGATCTGCAGATTGATCATTCTGCAACTGAACACGCATATTTATGTTTAGCGTCAATTTTCGCACATATCTCCACATGAAAGAAGACTTTAGGCACGCATTGATCTCATCTGCCGGTGTTGAGCGTGGAATTACGGGAAGTTATTGCCTAAAATCACCTGACAATAATATCAACGCACCACCAAAAATGTTTTGATTGCCACGCAGATCTTGCATTGTGCGGTGTATTGCTTCAAGTGATTATTTGTGTGTCATTGTACATTCATCCAATAAAATAATTGCTGTTTGCTGCAAAACTTTCGCCATCGCAGAATTTCTTGATATATTGCACGTGGGATTCTCAATCACCTGTAATACATTACAAATAATTACATCTCAATTAATGCAAATGCATTTCAAGCCAATCGATCAATGAATATAAACAAACCTGCACATTTAATGGTAATTTTAATGCAGAGTGGGCTGTTCGTCCTCCATCCAACAGAGTAGCAGCTATTCCAGACGAAGCAAGTGCCAATGCAATTTTCTCTTGCACTCGAATGTTTTCCAAAATGAGTGATATTACAAATGTTTTACCCGTACTACCGGGCGCATCCAAAAAGTACAATCCACCGGCTTCATTTTGTACTGCTTGCATGATGGTATCGTACACATTTTTTTGTTGGTCATTTAATTTGAGAACATTTAAATTTACAAATGTTTGCAATTCATATCATACTGTTGTTCTCGTCGCAATTCTCGATCGAAAAAATCATGCATTGGACGATTGGGTGAAATCATACCTAATTGTTCCAATGCTTTATTAGCGATCGTAAAGCACATATCTTCAATCGCTATTAATGCCTCATTATACATTTCCAATTTTATGATCAAATCAGAGTTTCCTGTGTGATAGCGCATTCGAATCAAAAAGTCTTCTGTCATAAAATCTCGATATTTATTCCACAATTCAATCGGATTCGATGGGAAACATGTTGATATTATTATGGCATACAGCATACGTATTTGATGTGGAAATGAAACGATCGATGCATCTTGAAGTGATGAATCCCAACATGCATAATTTTCCAGTAAACCCAAATGCTCACATGCTTCACGATACGTAGCACATAAATGACCATTAACGGTTCGCAAATTTTCAAATGAACGCGGCCCCACAACATTCACTAACAACAGCCGTAAATAATAACATTCTACCATATTTGGATGAACTGTGTATAGTCTTCTCATAGTTTCTGCATAGAAAAGACCTGGATGGCCAACAACTGCTGTTCCATTTTTACGCCGTTGCCATGTTTTTTGTGCAGTCCAAGTGTAATAATGCGTTACATCTGAATACAGCAAAGTTCTGGCAAATTCATCACGTGCGCACAATTGAAAAAATGTGGCTAATGTTGTTGCTGGTGGACGTGCCACTCTCTCTTGAACATTTTCATTGGTAAAATATACACCTTGGCCATTTTTAAAATGAACTGCCAAATGAACAACAGCAGGAAACCGTTCATGCATCGGATATGAATAAATTCTCCAAAGAGCCTCATTAGTGCTGATGTAGCGGCCTATTTGATATTGAGCAATTTCATCATGACTATTGTCAGCAGCTACTCCGAAAACAGCCATATCACTGCCTTTGTTGACATACTTGCAAATGTATTTGATCGATTTGACCGAATTGCAATACTCAACGTTAATGCGTGCCTTAAATATTTTCGACAATAGTGGTGAGTATGGAACTACCAAACGATTATCAACTTCGATGTCTTGATTTTGCATTCTAATCGTTACCGTATGGCCATTATCTTCCGTAGACCGACGTCGGTACAACGGTACCAAATACTCACAATTTGATAATCAAATCAATCAGCGCTTTCAATTTCTGTCGAAATACACGTGCTGTTATATCGTGGCGGTATGTTGGTGTCTGACCTTCAAACAAATTGGTTTTTATGTCATCCCACTGTGGATTGCATGTGAATGTTATGAAGAGGTCAGGGCGGCCGTATTTGCGAACGTACGACATTGCATCTTGTGTATATTGATGCATGTGACGCGGACTGCCAATATAAGTCGCTGGTAATATTGTTAAACGTTCAATATTATTGAAATCGCCATCATTCACTATTGCATCTTGTAAGTGTATGTACTCTTCCGATCGCAATGCCGCTTGATTGAATCTAAGGTAATTGAGACGTTCTGATTCAATCTTCGCATACATGTCCACAGCATATTGATGGAATAGTTTGCCACGCCTCAAAATGAAGTTGTCTTCTTGTAGACAAACCATGAATCTGTATGAGTAATAGTTCATCGCACTAACTGTCTTGCCTGGTATGTCGCGACCTGTAATAAATACAATGATAGAAAATTTAAATGTCTGATTGTTTTAAAATGAATACATTTTCAATTCATATGAATATGTTACCGGTTCGTGGATCTATCATTGGTATATTGATATGATAGCCGTCGTCACCTTTCCAGTGCAATAATGGATACTGTAATGCATCATAGCTGCGATGAAGCTGTGATACACGCTGCAATTGCTCATTTCTTCGGTTTAGCACAATATCGCGAGATAGAAACTGCTCTCCAACAATTACAATGGCCACTTCATCAATGGTTGGTGCATTGAAGCGTCTTGCATGCTCTCCAAAAGGCGTCTTGTCGGCTCTTATTACTATCTTATGATTATCGGATGGCATAAGATCAAGAGCGGTTTTGAACAATTGAACTAATTCATTGTGTTGATGGAAAAAAATTTGCAGGTCCAAAATAATTTGACGCTTTGCACTTGGAGCAATTGCACAACGCCGATTCAATTCATCATTGCTATTCCCAACAAAATAAATTTGCAAAAATTGAGGTTCAGTGTCAGGGAATGGCAATAATGAACCAGCTCTATGATAAATCTGGCCTTGAATCTGTAACATATGAGAAATACAATTTGATATTGGATCAGAATTCGTGAAAATATCAAAATAATTGCTGGTCAGGTTGCATTTTTCGAAATATATTTCGTATGAAATAATTACCTTAAACGTCGGCATAAAAGTGTCTCTTATAACTTTTGTCGCACCAAAAGAAGTCATTTGAAATGGCGTATTATATTCTTGAATGTGGGACAAAAAATGCTTGGCCGTTGGTGATGTTCCAAAAATTAATGAGTGCAGTGGATTAGGTGGAGATTCGAATGCTGGCAATTTCACTTTGCCATTAGTACAACACATGCCAGCTGTTTCACCTGGAAATTTGGCTGCAGCACAATGTATACATCTCACCGTCATTCCACCAATAAGACCATGTTCACTGTAATCCATTTCACTGCTGTAATGAAATGCAGCAAATTCCATGGCTTGTGCACGACGCGAAATTCGTGACGTTCGTCTTGATGCTGGATTTACTGACGGACCTGCAGATGTAGTTCGATGTTCATTTCGTAAATGTTGAACAGCATTTCGTTGTTATTGCTGGAAAAACCCTAAAAATAGCCCTTTTTGACCCGGTCGATAACTGCACAATTGAAAATGAATTATTAAATAAAACTATTAAAAAACTATTAAAAAACTATAAAAAAAACTATTTAAAAACTATTAATTTTATTTTTGGTAGTAAATGACGGTTATTGCATAAATATTAAACAAAAAAAGATCCCGCAACAGGTGTCAAAACAAATAAGAATGTTAGTTCGAAAAATTATTATGCATATCGGTTGATGATTAAACGAGATCAAGACAAAATTATTCTACGATATCATGAGCTTCGTCAACAATTCATGGTCGAAATGTATGTAAAGACAGAGAGCGAACGATTTTGATACTTGCGATTTAATCAAAAAAAGCTGCGTGCAGAAGATTCTCAAAACAATTGTTAGATATTGTGGAGATGGGAAAGTTACTACAGATAAAACGGAATGTATAAAATTACCGACCGATTTCTGCACAATCATTTATTCGCAAGATGCTCTCATTGACTAGATATTTTCCAATGTACACAGACAATACATAAATCATGAGTGGCTGGCAGAAAGGGCAATTTTAGTAGTAAAAAATGTGGACGTCAACGAATTGAGTCTCAAGATAAACATTTATTACCAGGAGACATGGTGTCATACAAATCTATAGATATAGTTTGCTATGCTACTGAAGCTGTAAATTATCTAACAGAGTTTTTAAACTCATTGGACTTGCCAGGCATGCCACCGCATAATTTACAATTGAAGGTTTGTTCTTAGGTTATTTTGCTTCATAATTTGACCTACCACGGTTGTACAACGACACGCGATAAGTTGTTAAAAAATTAATGAAAAATGTTATCGAAGCCATAATTTTAAATGGCAAATTCCGAGGTGAAAATATATTATTACCGCGAATCTCTATTATACCCACAGATGTGCCAATACAATTTAAACGCTTTAAATTTCCAATTAGATTGGCATTTGCAATGACTATCAATAAGTTTCAAAGCCAAACAATGTCTGTAGCTTAGATTTGAGCACATCATATTTTTCACACGGATAATTATACGTGGTGTGCTCTCGAGCCATCCAGTTTGTGTTTGCGAAAGATGGGATTACAAAAAATATTGTACACTCTGTTGCATTAAGGGATAGATATTGTTTTTTACTTATATTGTCATAATTAGCGATATATATTATTTTAATGGATCAATTTTAATAAATTATTAAAAAAATAAATGTTTGATGTTTTTTCATTTTTATATTTCGTTACCATTCATAGCACGCCATATATCTTCCTTACATTCTTATCCTTACCCACATTCTTACATGCCTATATTTAATTAGTTATTTTTTTCTAGCAAAATATTCTCTAGAAATAATTTATATGACAAAACAACGTTTGTCGGGTCAGCTAGTTTTTAATAATAGTCAGTTTTGTTTGTAGAACACTAACACATATCGACATAAACTAAACTGAAAAGCTAATTTTTCATTTTTTCTATTGTTCATGATCACTTTTAACAAACAGTTGAGAATTTTAGTAAAACTTTCGGAGAAAAATTGAAGGGGACGCTTTGTAAACGCTATGAGAGGTAGGTCTTGCGTCCCCCCCTCCACGTTGAGCCCGGGAACTCAACCCCTCCGCGCTCGGAAAAAAATAAGAAAATTAAAAAAATCGATCGCGTTTACGCGGCACGTCGTAAATACGTCGCACGTACGTGCAGTTGTCCCGTCGTCCCACTTTGTACTCTCGGTCTCAAACAAATAACAAATGATTGTAATTTGCAAATCCACGGAGAACTCGGAAAAATCGAAGGCCCCACTTTGATTGCCGATCCCCCCCCCCACCAGACCAACTTCACTTACGTCCGAGACGGTGGAAAAAACGCCCACGATCATCACGACGGCGAGGCGACCCGCGGACGAAATCCACTACGCATGTCGCACGTACATACGCGCACGCCGCTGCGGACGGGACGCGGTGGTTCGGTCGGCGTTCTCGTACGTTGTTGTGTCGCGCGTGCGCGCGTGCTCGCGTTGATGTTTTAACCGGAGAAGAGGACGCGGTGGCGGCGGCTGTTGGCAGCGGTCTACCTCCGCCGCCGCCGCCGCCGCCGTCTTCCCCACCACGGCCGGCGGTCTACAAAGACGGAATCGGTCCGGCAAAGCGGTTTCCCCCGCCGCCTCCGCGGCCGTTTGCCGGTCCACGTCGCGGTCCGTACCTGTTGTTCACTCCGTCCGTCATCGCGACGCTGTACAGTTCGCGCGCGTGTCTCCGTCCCGCCGTCCGGTGCAGTCGTCCCCTCGATTGTCCGCCCTTTCCTTGGCACCGTCCCGTCACCGGGTGCCCCTTGCGATTCTACGCGACCCACTCGCCCCGCCGACCGCGGTCACCATAATCGTAGCGATTTCTCCGCGCCGGCGACAAGTGCTCGGCCATCGCCGCCCGACCATCTGTCGCGGAAGACCATGGAGAACTCGACCCGGTGACTCGCCGCCGCCGCCGCCGCCGCCATGAACTCTGCGCAGAATCGGGACGCCGTGATCGCGGGTAAGTGCCCGACCGGGACATTTTTTTTACGGTGGGAATGGGTTGGGGGTGGCTAACGTACACGCGAAAACCGCGATCGTCTCTCGAAAAAATGTTGTCGTTTTTATTTAATTTTTTTTTTTTTTTTTTCAAAACGAATAAACCTTTGACTTCCTCCAACGTCGATCGCACACCGTTATGACCCCGTTTAACGCCAACGGTTCTTCTCAAAACCGTGTGCGGTGCGAAATATATCCGCGGAACGCGCGCCCGCATCGGTGCCGCCGCCGGTTCTGCCGGCAATAAACGGTATTGTCGATTACCGATGCGGCGAACGATATACGCGGTCGTTAATCGCGTCGAACCGCGTCTAGATTTACAGCGAGTAAAATACGTATGCCGCTGCGAACGGAAACGACCGCGCGTAACGTTCGGGTGCCGTCTCACCGACCGGATGGTGTAGGCAAAACCGGTGTCGTGCGCGAACCGTGTTAGGTCTTCGTTACACTTACCTGGCAGTATTATGCACTATTCGTATTGTGTTTTATAAAAAGTGTACGCAACAGGATACACACTACGACGGGTAGGTGTGCGCCGCGTGTGGGATTCATGTGTGTGTGGTTGGCACCGGCGACGGCGACCGCTGTCTCGCCCGGTATTAATATTTTATCGCCACGCTTTCCTGGAAACGCCAGGACTCTTGTACACGTATATTGTTGCGCGCACCACCGTGTCCGTCTCTCCCCGACGTCTTCGTTTCACCCTCCTCACGTCACCGCCACCGGCGTGTTGTTACCGGTTCGCCGACGACCCCTCGCACGAATCATTTATTTTCTTGTATTCTTATTTTATTATTTTTTTTTTTTTTTTTTTTTTTTAAATTTGTTTCTTCCACCCTCTTCTCACTTGTACCTCTACCATAGTGTAGGTACATCGTACACGAATTTTATACCGACTACCTGTCCAATGGTCGAATCGATTTCTCTAGAAAAAAATACGCCCGTTGAAATCGGCATTCGTTCCCTTTCCTCCGAACCTTTTTACCCCGTGATCTTATATCTGGGTATCATCATCATCATTGTGGAGGAATTATGACTGCGGAATGCCGTCTGCTTCTTCCTCTTTTTTTCCACCCTCCGATTAACCGTTCAAATGTTATTGTTATTATTGTTGCCGAAAACCCTCCACGTTCACAACCGCAGTGTTATTATTATTGTTATTACTATTATTCGCGCTCGCGCGTGTACCGGTTGTACACGCGTTGTCGTCTGCTTTTTCGATTTTCCAACGAGAACGGCGATCGTAATATTATCATATTTTCGTTGCGCGCTCTTTGTCTGCAGTCCCGAAATGGAATTGGTTTCGAACATTTTTACATTTTACTTTTTAGAAACTCGTACGGATCGTGCAAACAAAGCTCCCGTGAACAAGTTTTGATATCCCACGGACCGGTCGCGTGTTATTATAATTTCGGACTGTAAAAAGTTTCTCTCACGATGTTTGCACCGAATCAATTGGATTGTTGGACGTAATGAACAAACGCCGAAACACACAATAAGGGCCGCGTGCGAGTAGATTCCCCGATTATAAACACGGCATCCGCGCACGTCGTCTCATCGAGTGCCTTACAATATTATTATGTACCGTAATATTTATAAGACTATTATTTTCGACTGTCAAGGCAACGCCGTTGTCCAAGGAGAGATACTTTCTCGATTTGTAGAATTACTCTTGTCTCTACTATTGTACGGAACACGCCGGATTAGTAGTGTGCATAGATAATTCGAAAACACTTGTTTTGGAAATCAAACGCTACATAACAAAAAAACAACAAACGTTACCTTCGCCCTTGATGCGGATATCATGTGAATGTGTATATACGAATACAATGTTACAACACGAGCGGTTCGTACAAACATTAAAAATGCGCCGCAAAAGAATAAGAAAAAAATACTACTATCGTCGTCATGAACGTGATATTGAACATACGACATAACATACGTATATTAGTACGTAAACCGTAATTGTCGTTATCTCCGCCGCGGCACTGATGCTTTGAAGGTGAACGCATTTCGAGTTACGATTGAAAGTGTTACTATTATTATATATTACTTATATATATTTCAAGTTCAGTAAAATATTATATCATCGATTACTACTATTTATCCATTCGACTGGGTTCAAGCCGAATTGTTTTTTTGGCACACAGTGTTATATTTACTAAGAAGACTCACCACATCTGGGTGTGTTGTCTCCGTTTTACATTTCAACACAGTAAATCCTTGTTCAGTCAAACAAATTCTGTGTTACCTATTATCTAACTAAAAAATATAAGAACATTATCTTTATGATAATTGTTTTTTTTACGATGATTTCCAAGAGAGTTTTGAACCTTTTTTTTTTTAACTATAATATTTTACACAATCATAACTCGCATATAAATTAAAATATCGTTAAAAACCTATCATCGAATCGACAATGTTTTTCCTTTAAGTTTGATAATAGATTAGTTTACTCAAATTCTATACCCAATAATACAAAATTGGTTCTACTGAACAAAAATTTGTAATGTTGTATATTAGTGAGACGGAGACAACACACGTGGTTGTGTCGTGTTCTTAATCGCTGTAAATACGAATTTTGAATTCGTATAGGAACATTTTAAATAATGAAAACGACTTTTCGGTATATTCGCTATTTTTTATGTCCTGATAATTTGTCAATCTTTCCGATGGTATTAGTTTACCTATTATATAAACAATTAATAAGTTGCATTATTATATTTCTGCCTAAGCAGAAAAACCACAATACTTTTTGAAATTTAAGACTAAAATTATATTCAACAATTGATTATATGTGTTTCTTATTTAAAAACTATTAATATTTTATTTAATACAGCTCAACATTTATTTGGTCGCCTTTGTTTGTAAAAATACGTTATTACTATATTTAGTGTATAAACTGTCAAATGTAGTTAAATACAAGTTATCTAAATCAGATTTATACAAGACAAAACTTTCGAAAGTCTTGGCGTTTTACTACCTTTTTTGTAATGTTCTCTTTTCACTTAGATATTTTGTTAAATAAACATAACTATAATGAGAGAACATTAGCGTACTAGTATACAACATTATATGAAGTCTATGTACCATAAGGATATAATTGCATATATTTCTTTGGAAAGCAAAACATATCTATAGTAAATATCAAAATTGGTTCGTTTTGTTAGAAATATAATAAAAAATACATTTAAAGACAGTCGGGCATAAGAGTTTTTTTCTATAACTCCGGAAGGTAAATTAAAATAATATACATATACTCTTTTAAAATAATCTGCGCCAAACAAAAAACAAAATCTTTTCGGAAAATAATTATTTATTTTATGTTTTACACGTACTGTATTTGTACAATTGTAGTTTAGCTGTTTAATATTTGTGAAAAATATTAAGAGAAAAAAATCATGATAACTTTTAGAATCTTAACACAAAATACTCGTCGACAGCTAATTGTTAGAGCAAATGTGCCATGCCATATGGAGAGCGACTCGACATTGATGCTCATCAACATGGCGCGCATTTATTTACGCATTATTATGTCCAGAAAATAACGTCCAAATTCTTACTAGTACCTACCGTAAATTATTATAATATTCTACGCTGATTTTGCCACTTTAATACTCATTAAATAGGCGTAAGTAAACAGTTGTAGTTGTGGGTACAATGTCCTCTTAAAAATGTTTATTATCTTTCATTAGATACTTGAAGGCAGGTTTACTAATGAATTGTACAACTGAGTACAGTTTTCAAAGTATTCCATATCATAAGTCAATTATTATCATATGTATATAGTTGCCAATAAAAAAGTAAATAAAAACAGAAACATATTTGATCAGCAGAAACTGCAGTGAAATATAAATAAATGTAAATAATGTTTTATGCACATTGACATTTTTATACTATTGATGAGTGAGATTATGTTATCAAGTTAACAAATTTGGTAGCATTGACATTTGATATAGGACGTAACAATTGCATTTGCATGATTGGTTTCGGAGAACAACTTGTTTTTTCAAAACAATGACATTTTGCGGTGATACATGTGACAGTGTAATATAAATCAAAATAATAATAATATTAACTGTTCTACAATGAAAATATGTGTAGGTAACTTATTTTTTTCTGCGGTATCCATTAGGAGTTAATAGACAAATAAAATAATAATATCAAATAAATATACCTCTACGCTGATAAACGTTACAGTTCTCATATTAAACCTATAACGTAGTCTCCCTATCTTATGTGATGTGACGTTTTATGGATATATATGCGCGTTTTGAAAAATCCGTAATTGTTTCTCATGTATGGAAAATAAATAAGCATCTAGGTCAAACTGGATATTGCTTTTTGTGCCATTTTGATGTACGCGTATGCACTAGTGATGGACACTATCGAATAGTATTATCGAACTATTCGATAGTCCAGCACATTCGAATTATTCCATAGTTTTCCAAAATATTCGATTGTTCCGAATTATTCGAAACTATTCGGACTATTCAATAGTTTCGAATTATTCAATAGTTTCGAATTATTCAATATTATTCAATAGTTCAAATTATTCGAAACTATTCGGACAATTCGAATTTAATTTCAAATTTTTCAATTATTCGATAGTTTACGACTTCTGAATTATTCAGTAAAATTTGAAATTAGCTTAGCTTAAATAATGTTTTATATTGAGATACCTAATCACTAATGTGATAACTGATTACCGATAAGAATAACAATTAACAAAAAACGTTAACGTTAACGTTTTGATTTTTTATACGATATATTCGAATAGTTTTTCATGGATTTGGTCACACAAAATAATATTTGACTATAATATTTGATAGTTTATGCTTACTATCTAATACTTTTCGATAGTGCCCATCAACTAGTATGCACAATACTGCAGTTGAACGTCGTCGTCGTGCCAGCGTTCGTCTTCTTTATTTTGCGCACATGTGATACGGTGTATTCGGATAAAGGTACCGAAACGGTTTTGGAATTTTTAATGTATATATAAATTTACCTGTAATAATTTACCAATATACCATACGTAATACAATTGTTAAAGGACAAGACCGTAGTCCAAATTCTTTTGCCGGTTTTTTCGATACATAAAACATGTTTAAAAATGATTGTTCACTCACACTTTTAAAATGTTTCGGCAAATCTCTCCTATCACATTAAGGTCACCGTTTTAAATTAGAATGCCCATGTTTTTCATTTTACAATCTTATAGTATTTGCATTTATAATTTAATTCGATGTTGTTATTCTTGTCCAATTAATCTGTTGTTGACGTTTTTTAATTACATGTTTATGTAAAAAACAACCAAAACATATATTATTTATATATATATATCTACAATTTACCAATGGATAAAAATAGTTGTTGATTTTTTTTTCGTGTTTACATAACATGTTTGCTTCGTGCACACGATTTTTCTGCAGATCGATGATATAATAAAAGTAATTATGCACAATGGGTATACGTTTTATTATGGTGTGTATAGTGTTTTAGTATTTTTTGCGTTGACGTGTAAACTCTGGTACAATAAATCACGGCTCAATAATTATACGTTTGCGGTAGTCAAATCAAATTATAAATTCGAACAGTATTGTGTTCGATATAATTATTCATTACCATGGCGTCCTTCAGTAACACTTCCACTTAACGAATGATTTATGAAAAAATTATTTATCCAACACACTCAACCCAATACATGTTTTTTTTAAAATTTGCAAATTTTTTCCGCATTATTTGTAATTAATTAAATATATGATAATTAACTTTTTTCAACAATTACCTATATAAGCTTTTACAGCAGTATAATCATTATCTTTGATCTAATCTTATTTGATACGTTTCATCTAAGTACTAAAGGTCGTTTGTCGTTATAATTAAACGGGATGTTTATCCTTTACAGACCTGATTTAATACTTTTTTGTTGTCATATTTATTACAAGAAATTTAATTTAGTAAGAAGACGATAAAATAGAACAATAACAAATTATAATTGAATCGTGTAAAAACAGTTTGACGCATTATTAATTTGTTTTTAACAATAATTAGGTATTACAAATAGAAACAACAATTCTATCATAATTGCATAATTAATTATTGTCACTTATTGCATTTATGACTGTTTAGTAAAATAAATAATTTATACTTTTTGACCATATGTATTTGTTAACAATAACATAAAACAGAATGAGTTATATAGTCATAAATAAAAAATGTTTTAGGTATGAAGGTACAACAAAAAATAATTTTTAATCTTATGAATATAAATAATGAAGACACAGGCTTAGATACAAATCTTTCTAGATGTGGATAGTTAGTTCGAAAAAATATTAGTATGTTTATACTTAACCATGACATACAAGTAGTTCCAAAAAAAATATAACATGAATAATGAAAGTTTAGTTACTTTTACTAGAATTAAAAGTAAATAAATTAGTTCTCTGATACTTCTAGATATTTATTTAAATTTATTTTTAACATATTTTTTAAAATAAAAAATATTTGAAGAGAAAATCATTTATTTTCAGAAATTTGCATTTTAAGATTCAAACCAATGGTTTAAATATATAAATATATAGCAATACGCTTTAGTTTAAATTTACATCGTTTAGTATTTATGTTGTACACTTTTCCTGGCCACGTTATTTCAACTCAATAATGTTATGAAGTGCATATTTTGAACAAAATTCGAGTTTAATATTATATACATTGTACGTTTATTATATAATTACTGAACGCTGTTTGTATTTATAATCAACACTTCTAAAATGTCTAGCTAGCTGAAACTAATATTGCTAGATGAATACACATCGGAAATGGGTGCCGTGTATAATCTTTCTCGTTGTAATCGAAAAAATAAAAACCTGTAAAGTAACACGCAAAAACAATGTTCTATATTTTTTTCAGCGTACATATCTACCTAATATTTTTTTCATCTATTAGATTTTAGTTCGACACCAGTTCATCTATACAATTATATGTTATTACAAGGACTTTCACAATAATGTGCACCGACTTTCCTACTTAATTGTTTTAACAATTTATTATGACAATTTAAGGAATGACAAACTATTATTGAAAATATGCATTATATATAAAGATGGATAATTTGATGATCCCGCATGAAATTTATTTAGTTCCACGAACATTTTTAATTCCGAAGAAATAAATTAAAATGGGAAAATTACACTTTCTTATAAATATAAAAACAGTTGATCCATATCAAATGATACTATTTAAGTAGATTTGAGTTAATTATAGTTATTTTTTTTAATTTATTATTATACTAATATGTTTTCCATTAAACAATGTTTATCATGTTACCTATTGCAGCTAAATACTTATAACTACATAATACCATAATGAACAATAATCTGAATATGTCAATTGATAACAACTATCTACGTTTTTAAAACATTAATTTCGTAATATTTTTTCTTTTTTAGAAATCTAAAATACATATGTAGTTTATAAGTTGTAAAATCCAAAATATTGAATGTTTATTCAATCATAATTTTTTTAATCCATTAATAATTAGCTTACATTTTTTTTACAACTGTAAAAATATGTAGAAAATCAAAATTGAAAAATTGTTGATTATTTGAAATACGAGTATGTTAGATACGATATTTTATAGAATACCAAGAAAATTAATTATTTTTATGCATAACGAACAAAATAAATGTTATACTTATTTTAAAACCAATATTTGTTTTTCGCTTCACTTAAACATGACTGAGCAAATATTTATTAACAATAGTACAATAATTGCACTATGTAATTATTACAGTCAACTTTCGATAGTAAACTATTGAATACTAAAATTATTATTTTTACGTTTTCTTTTAAATTCCAACCATCTAGAACCTTATACAGAGTAAAAATTGAATATATTTAGTAAAACATTTAATTAAATATGTTCGATTATTATAAATATTGTAATATATACATATGTTAATCTGGTGCTTAAATTATAATTTACGATTACCTTAACTGTAAAATGTAATTTGTTGTTGGTTATAATTATTACGTTTTACGATTTATTATAAAATTATATTGAACGAACGTCGTTAAATTGTGTAGGCTATTTACAATAAATGTAAAGCTTCAATTTGACTGTAACCGTAAAATTACATAAATTGTTCGTAACTTTAAATCGACAGTTTGAAATAAAATCTGTCTTGAGTTTATTAAATAGCATTGATAAAAAAAACTAGTTACACTTATCTGTGTGATTTACATGAGATTACAGTACGATAATAATTCTGTCGAAAATTGAATTTTATTTATTAATATGTATTTTTTAATTTGTATAATGATACTATAGAATTCTATAAATGTTTAATGTAATTATATGTAAGTATTAAAAATGAATTGTAATTTTTTTTTAACTTTATTTTCATTATTTGTACTTAGTATTTGAATTTAGAGATTTGTGTACGGATTACCTATAACGATACAAAATTAACATTAAACCATTTCGTTTAACCATAACTATCAACGAACACCGGTTAGACCAGTGTTGAAGAAAATCGATAAAGTCTTGTCTCAAGATGGCCTGCAATAACTATTATACATTATCTTGGGAGACTTCATTGTCAAATAAATTCGATTATGGCTGTCCTTGACTCTTAATATAACTGGTAAAGAAAGTCTTCTTGTTCTTGCTATATAATATATGTCGCTTCTCATATAAAGCTAAAATAAAATACTAGTACTATGTTACGGTTTAAAAATACTTAATATTATAGATTTACTTTCTCATATCAATTGAATACCTTTGAACACTCGTGTTATAACTATAAATAGACACACTACATTCATAGTTTATAGCAATTAAAAGCAAATGGATATTCTTAAGTTGTATGAATATTTAACCAATTGAACACTTTCAATTGCCTTTTTGCAAGACTTCGCATTCAGTGATCAATAACATTATATTGAATACATATAAACGATACCTATTCGACAATGAGAAATCTATAAGCAAATAAAATTGCTTTGATGTTCTATGTGTATTAATCTTTATAATTTTGAATCTAATCGATTAAAATTTATTTGAAATCCTAGATTTATTTGCAACTATTTATTCTGGCTGTCACAGCCAACGCTGTGTTGTAATATTTAAACATCTACTAGTCGTTGTTTTAACAATGTAACAATATTTATTACCATCAGAACTTAGACATGTAAATTTAAACGACGAAGGTCTATTTGTTTAAATTCAATATTGCATATTATACTGAATTAACCTACCCATATCATTACACAGAATGTTACATGTGAGTGAAAAATTCGAATTTGTCAAAAAAATAAGTAACCGTCAGTTAGTTTGACTTAAGATAACTAAACTACTATAAGAAGTAACTGCTATTAAGTGCGCTATTCAATATAAACTGGTACACATGCACAGTACGCACTAAACAGATGCAATGCTCACACAAATAAATGTTTGGAAAAAGTTTGTACAATTTGATAATTTAAAGGTTTTTGTAGATTATTATTATCACTTGATTGTAGGTCGATAGAATAGGTTAGAATATTGTTAACACGGCCATAATGTAACATCGTACAGGAATTTGACGACGACGATGACATGAATACCAGTTCTACGCTGGTGTACAACACACACATTCCGTATGTCTTAGCGTCGATCCGTTTTGAAGTTGAAGTGCCCAGCAATCCATGACCATTATTATTGTTACTCTCTCTCCCGTCGAGTCATCTCGGCGCTCGTTCTCATCTCTATTCCTTTTTTTTTCAACCGGTTTTAATTGTTTTTGCTACCCACACAGACGATACTTTTCAAATACAAGACTGGCTGCGGTCAAACGGCAACCATGATCGAGGCTATCCGGAGTTTGATTACCACCATAGGATCCGTCCTCTTTCACCAGTTAAGAGGTACCGGATATCCACCACCGACGGAAGGGTGCCGGATCGCCGAAGGCAGCTCAAGTCTATGGAGTCACTATTAGGACTAAGCGATGAAAACTTAAATGGCAAACATTTGGTACGTGACGTACAAAAGTACAATTTTTGTAATATTTGTATAACATGTATACAAATAAGATTTTAGAGTTAAGCAAATCCGCTACTACTGGGAGATTTCGCTAAAACATATAAAAATAATACCATAGTATTATATGTCGTTCAAAATACTAGAATTTTTTAAATCGTAAATTGGTTGATAAAAGTTTCATACACAAGATGTAGCCACACTCAACGTTTAATGATAATAAATATAACTATCATTTTAATGTGAATATAATGTGAATATATCAGATTTTCGGAATATTTTGTTATTTTATAATAAATTAAATATTTTACTGATTATTAATCCTTATTAAATATGCTAAGGTTTAAATAAAAGTTCAATTTCGTTTATTATAATAATAAAATTATAACATAAAGTAATTGTAATTTATTCGAGTAATTTTAAATTAAATTACATTTGTTGGATAATGTCATTAGGAGAAATAAGTATTTTTAATTTAAGAAACTTATTTGATTAAAAATATATAAAATATTGTAATTTTATTAATTCTCTTAAATAAATTATTGTATTATATTTGTATATTTAGCATTTTCCAAATTTTAATTAAAATCATTTCATTATATGTTATGCAATTAATTTGACTAACACTCGAAAATGAAGAAGTAAGTGGCATTTGTATATGTGACCTTTGATAAAATGTTCTTAAAAAATAAAATAATAAAATTAAATTACACAGTACAGTCAGCGTTGGGAATAGATAATGCAAAATTTATCTAGATAAAGATGAAAGATAATATTTCCAAATTCATCTAGATAAAGATAAATTCATTTTTATCTAGATAAAAAAAGATATTTTCAAGAAATGTTATTTTTTGATTAATATTTCATATTCTAATAATGTCTATGAAGACTCAATTATAATCATTATTATCATTATTAGTACCTAGGTGTTTAATGTTTATTGTAGTAATGTAGTGTACTATTAAACAGTATTAATATATAATATACAATATTTAAAGATAGTTAATCACTAAAATGTAACACAAAAAAAAAAAAAAAAAATGAAAATTGCTTTGTAGGTATAAGGATGAATACAGAATACTTAAAGTTAACAATATAGTTTTTCATATAATATTAATTTGATGATTTTCATTATTCTATAAGTAGTTACGACTTTACGGGTTCCAAGAATGAAGTAATGACAATTCAGCGTATGAGTGATATGAGTATACTAAAATCAAATACCTACTATATTTGGAACTTCCATGGAAAAATAAGAAATTAAGTTTAAAAATACCAAATATATTTTCCCAACATGAAAATACAAACAAAATGTCATACTAAGAAATAACAATTACTTCTTAATAATACACGAATTATTATTATGAAAACAAAATCTATATGTATAAAAGAAAGTCAGGTTAGTTACAGAATTTATAATTCATGAACGGCTGGACTGATTTTGATGATCTCTGATTTGTTGGATTCGTCTCCGTATAAGAATAAAAATAACTCTAATCTTGGCAAGAATACAGACAATTATTTAGATAAGTAAAAATTTTATCTTAGATAAGTAATTAGACAACTTAGCTTTATTTATCTAGATAAGATAAAAGATGACAAAAAAACTATCTAGATAAGTCCCAACACTGAGTATAGTTAATAAGTATAAAAATATTTTTCTAAATAATATTCGTCGAAGTATTTTATGTTTAGTATTTATAAACATATTTTACTGAAAATTAATTAAAAGTTTAATACTTTCCTATCGGAATTTTAAATTAGTTTAAGTTAATTTAAATTAATTTTATGAAATTTAGAAAGGTATTTGAGTACAAAAAGTTTCTATGGACACTCTGTGATCTTTTATTATCATAAAATAATCATTGCACTCCTTTTCGGGATTTTAATGTTTGTTATTTGAGTAAAATATGTTTATTTTCTTATTTGCATGATTATTCTGACTTTGTTTTAAAGACATGATTTAAATTAATAGTAATTTTATTCTTTACTTTAAATTAAAAATCTTATATTTATTTAATAAGCGTATGGGTTTCTTTGTTAATATTTTCCTTATCTACTATTTTTTCATGCAGTAATAAAATATATCATAAGAATAATTTTGTTTATGCTGAGTAACTATTTTTAATTTTCTTAATTTCATATACATTTTTTACCTTTTAGTTAGTGTTATTATACGATCATAATAATAATAAATATTAATTAGTTATAAAATATAATAGGTTTACAATGTATTGTGTAGTATTAATTTACCTCCTTTGTGTTAAGCCAACAATAAGTACGAATTTTATCTGATTTGTAAAAATTGAAATACTATTGACCTTCAGATTTGCATTTGATAAATCTATAATAATTTATTATTATTTTTTAAGAATTCCGAGGCTGTAACCAGAGCGTCTCCAGATGTGCAAGATTCTTTAGATAGAGCTTTAATGGACTTTGAAGAAACTCTAGAATTAGCATTTCAGTCAAACTCCATCGTTCCACCACCTAGAGGATTTTCTAATCATAACTTCAGTACGTAATATTAAACAATATCTCTGATGCAATTTGTTACTATAAAATGTAATTTTAGTTGAAGGTGATGAATCGAATTTCAATAAGTTGGACAGTAGTTTTGAAAGTAGTGTAACTGGCAGTAGTGGTTATTCTACAAAACCCGATCAGTCCATGCATCGATCCTTAAATACTTACAATGAACTCCAAGTAAATTGATTATTTATATTCTCGTACTATATTAATTATTTTAATTTTTTATTTTAACACTGCTTTGTTTTTATAGCTTATCAGAGAACAAATGATAAAAAGCTTAGAGATCATCAAAGATTTAGAAGAACAAGTGAAATTAGTGCCTTTGCTCAAGGTAATCATTTTAATTTAAAAGATAACTTTTATACCACTAGAATTGTTAATTCCAATTACCTGTATAAACAATCTGAATACATTTTATTCTTAATTTTAAAAGTAAGTAGATTACTTAGTAAATAAATTGATTGATGTTTTGTTGTGTATATCGGTATAAAAATAAATCTCCATATGAACATATGGATAACATTTTATTTGTAAAATATTTCTAGTATATAATATTTACATTTTACATTTATATAAAGTTTTTGAATACGAATCCACACTGTCAAATAAAAATATTTTAAATTAACATATTTTTAAAAAAAAAAATACTCCAATGTTTCATAACTAAACAGTGATTTAAGTAATTGGATACATTTATATGATACAAATTTATTTAAGTACAATTCTAACGTAAACCGTCTCAAGATTATATTTCAAACAAATAATAAAGTAAAAATAAAAAAAATAAAAAGTATTAATTATAAAGTATTATAACATGACTTTTCACTGGAAAGAATAAATCAAAAAATGTTTTTACTTAATAATGGTATTAATAAGATAAATACAATTTTATCCACATACTATATGCTAATCAGTATGAATTAATGAACGGAATATTTGGTATCTATTTAATTAATTAGAATCAATTTTAATACTTTAATTTTAATGTAAATCGGTGCATACTACGTATTCACGATAACTATTAAAAATAAAAAGATATTTTATGGCTTATTTTGATTTGTTTATTCTATAATATAGGCACAAGTTTCGTCATTGAATATTGAGAAACAGCAACTATCATCCGAATTGGACAAACACAAAAAAATGGAAAACATATATAAAAACACAACAGGTGAGTGATTTTAACAGCATACCTATCTTATATAAGCTACATATTTAAACAAATGGACTTGGTATAATTTTACAAGTTTTTTGCTCCCTAAAACTGCCAAATACGATTTAAATAACGTTTTAAATCTTAAAGGTCTGTAAGTTATGATAATGAAATATTATTGTCTGATGTAACCTACACAACATTTCTAATGCTAGGAAATCTATTTTTAATAATAAATATAGTATTTCGTATTATAATTATTCATTTAGGACTTAATTTATTTCATACCCACGTACATTTCTTTTAAAACTATGAACTCATTATAAGCCTGTTCGTGTATGATATTATTTAGTTAATATTTAGCCTTGAATATCTAGAATATCTCTTCAAATATAAACTATAAAATAACATCTTTAAATTTTAGGTGTGCATTTAAAATATTCTTCTTTATAAATCGAAATATATCTCGTTTTATTTGATTTATTGTGTCATATATAAACTGTTTGTTAATTTATTTATATACAAATTATACATTATGTAAAGTATCTTGATAACGGTAGGTAAAAAAAACCTTTATATTTTTAAATAATATACATTTTATAATTATAAAATATTTTATTGAAAGTTTAAAATATTTATTATAAAAAATGCTGCACCCTGTATATTAACTTGTATTTTAAGTTTTAAAAACTATAAGTCTTAATAAAATATTTTGCATCTAAAATAAATGTACTTTGAGAAAATTTACGATATGATAACATTGAAGATATAGCTAAAATTATTACAATGTTAATTTCTTGTTGAAATGTATGATATTTTATCTTCAACTATACGTAACATGATGTCTAAAAAAATTATCCTTAGATTTTATATAGTGTATATTTTAATTTTACACGAGTATAGCTTTCCATTATACTGTAATCATAAGTGTAAACAAACGTAATGTAATATGTAATTAAATAATTCACCAATACATATATATTATCTTTTTCATTATTTAATTTACACGAAGCTTGTAATTTTTTTTTACATATATATACATATATATATATATATATAAAACAAAGTTAATGATAAATCATGATAATGTTTCATTTGAGTTGGGAACAATAATTAAGAACTTTAAAAAAAACGGTCTCAATATCCGTATTGCGTTACATTTTTCATATAGTGTTGTGTACATATGTTACATGTACATAAAATATTATGACGAGTGTAAAAGCTTGTTACTCTCAGTTTCGTTATGTAAAACGAGTTTGTAAAGTGTATTTTACAGATGGAAATAATTTATTTTTAACGAACAATTATTAATTGTGTACCCTTAATATTTCGTTTTAACTATTTATAACAGACGACCGGACGGGTGTCAATCTAATTAGTTGTTTTCATAAACCGAAATTATTATTGTGTAAACAGTGGGAACAATAAAAAAACATCAATAATCCAATAGTTCATTGTTCACTAAGATATAATGACTTATAAACACGGGATAAAATATTAAGTGCCCACAGAGAACTTTTCGCGCTAATATTATAATATTACGTTCTTCTTATGTAGTAAGTAATGTACGTATCAATTATGTGTACTAAGTGATGCATTGTTTGATCTTTGGCGCGGAGAGTAATTCTATTATCAGAGTCTGTAGTTGTTTTACGAGCTGTAAGGTTCAAAAACAAAATTAAAATGATCTATGGTGCGTCAGACTAAAACCTATAAATTAATCGCATTATTAATATTTTTATCGTAAAACTGTAGTACAGCGTTTTTGAAAAATTACAATTTTTATATATATTTATATATGCTCACGCCCGTTTATTCAATAAATAAATAAATAAATAAATATATTTCACACAATATTCTTTGTGCGGTTCTTGATAACACATAACAAATAAAATCCATGTCAATTTTATTCCATAGAAGTAAAATATTTATTTTTTTTTTTCGTTACGATTCATTGGATATTATACCAAGCTCCGCACTCGAAGAAATAGTTACATTTTACCATACGTATTATAAGCCCAGAAATAATTTCAAGTCCAAGTAGATAATAACAAATATTTAATGCTTGGGTTGCAAACTTTAAAAAAATAGATGTTCATCTACGTATCTCCTTATGCAGGCATAATAGTTCAACCAATGATTTTAAAAATTTTAGTGTTTTAACTATAAAAATATATATTCTTATCTTAATCATTTTTAAAAAAAATATATTAAATAAATAAATAAATCGATTTGAATATTACCGAATATTTTTCATCAATACTTGCGTATTCTCTCTTCACACCGGGACACATCTAATTTGATTACAACAGTGGGACTAACTTTTCTTATTTTATATTGTTTATTCGGATTGATCGTATTGCATGTGTACGAATAATATTTCAATAATAGAGTACAGTTTTTACGTACTTAGTTTATTACCACGACGAAAATTATGCTATTGATAATTTATCGTATCCTCAGGTACGTTTATTTCATTTTCGGCGCGATTAGATAGTGCGGCAACCGAATATGGCCCGGAGAAAAACGTACGATATCTAACACGTATTAGCCAACGCCCACGCCACTGCACACCACTGCTGGGGCCGGATAAAACGTTTAAACGCATTACATTATTTAAAATAGTCTATTGAAACCCGGGCATCCGTTTCGAAACGATTAAAATGTACGGATAAACGGCCGAGACAAATTTAGTTTGGAAAAAAAATAACTCGTTTTCTACTACATTGTCCGGAATCGTCGAACGAAACGAGTAGCCGCCGAGTCGTAATAATGTGTGTTTCCGTCTTTTGCCGCAGGAACCGCCAGTGGCTGGTCCTCGTCAACGTTGAACAGGCGTGCCGCCACCGCCGCGTCGACCAAAGAGGTAGGCGTCAACTGCGTACCGGTGTGCCGGGACGTGGGAATTAGGACGCAGGCCACGGCGTCGTCGGTGTCCGTGAGCACGTCCACCTCGACCGAGCGGACGTCCGCCGAAGGGTTGCGGGAGACTGCGTGCACGGAAAGGTGTCGCCGACCGCCGTCGGTGGCCGCGTACACCCAGACTGCAGCCGTCGGCAGTCCGGCCACCTCGGCGGCGTCC
>NW_020273073.1:84597-86452 GCF_003268045.1 Sipha flava
AAAAAAAAAAAATGATTTAATAATTTATTAAAAATAAAGGTATGATTAAAGAAAATAACGAACTTACGTTTATTAAAAGTAGCAGCACATTGTTCATAATGACGTTTTTTTCTAGCAATTAGTTTCTCTTGTCTTTCTTCTTTATCTTTAACTTTTCTCATAAATGCATAATCTACACCAAATAAATAACCAGGCCTTCCTTTATGGCGTTGTAAAGTCAAAACAATTTTATCATCCTCCAAACTTATCATCTGCATAGCATTGGCATGAGCTATATCAAATAAATCTTCTAATTGATCTTTAAACTGTTTTTCCTTATTTATTTGATTTTCATTTCTACTTGTTGCATGTTTCTGTAAATTTCTCCATTCATTATACATTTTTTCTAATTTTTCAATACAACGTTGAAAATCTCTAGTTGGTATTCGCGCTTTTTCCCAAAATATAATTGTTTCTTTTAAAACTAAAGAGCAACTCTGTCTCACATTAAGCTTCACTTTTCTAAGATTATAAAATAAAACCTTTAACACTTGCATATTGGATGGTAACTTACTGCCTATAATTTGATTTGCATCGTCTCCGATTAAATATATTTTCGTTTGATCACGAAGTTCGTATACTAGTGACATTATAACATCTATTTTACAAATGTACTTTGCAGTAACAACACTAGTGACTTTGCAATAACTAATGATAAATACGAACATTCACGGTCGTCACAATTATGATTCACATAATCACATTAGATATCAAAAAACATTAAGATAAAATCGGACTATGACGATTATAATATGAACTGTATCGATGGGGTATTTTTATATTTACAGACATGTCTATGGTTTATTATGATAGTAACTTTAAGGGCTTTGAGGCACGGGTTAAAATTATCCGATTATATTCAAATTTTGTATACATAATTTTTATACATATTGGAACCTCTTTAGAGACATCGATTATAAATAATAGTAATAAAAAAATAAATCCCTATAAATAAGAACCACCCTAATGTACACTGTTTTCATCAGGCTGAAATTTTATTTAAGATGCCCCCCGTAAATCTGTTCTAGATCCGCGCCTATTATACAGAGTTGTATTTTTTCTTCGTATATAAGCACATTTGTTTCTCCTCCCCCTTCCGGGTCTTCACTCGTATGTAATTAATTGCACCGCAAATATTCTCAGAACACCACGGTGGTAGTGAGAAACCGAAAAACGTATTTCCTATTTAGGTTCTTGTTTATTTTCTCCATCACTGTTGCAACAGGTGAATCGTGTTCATGTACATAAGTCTCACCGTCTGCTTAACACTCTCCAGTAATATTGCATTTAAAATAAAGTACACGAAGTGGGCGTAATTTTATTTGCTGTGTCGTGTCAAGTACTCACGACGCCGACGACTTTATAATAATAATAATAATAATAATATAATCGCACTTGTGGTTTTCTTGCGTTTCACGGTCTCGTTACCACATTATTTTCATGCACAGGACATATAAAGAGGAGGAAAAAAAACTTCAAACGAAAGACGTACACAGCCGCAAGGCCGTATCTAGAAATTTTTTTCGGGAGAGGTCTAAAACATGTATATTGTAATTTTATTGAACTTAGATTTTAACTTTTGATATTTGGTTAAAAATAAGACAGAAAAAATTTAATCTTCTTTTATTAAAATTAATACCATATTTTTATATGATATTATGTTATAAAACTAAAAGCAGTCAATTTTTAATTGTAGCTTAAGTCATTTTTGACTGAAAATATTTATATTGGTATTAAAAAAAAATAATTATTTTAAACATTCGTAAAATATCAAAGAAATGTCGGGGAGGGGGGTCCAGACACCCTGGACCCCCCC
>NW_020273074.1:0-8565 GCF_003268045.1 Sipha flava
AGGATGATTTAAACGTGTGATGAGATAAGAGGAAATAAAAGCAGCAAGAGTTGTAATGACAATTGAAGACCATAAAAGAGATGGTTGGATACGATTGAGATTTATTTGAGTGTTGTTGGTCTATGATTAGTTGTTGTAGAAAATTATGACGAGTGAAGGTTTAGAACATTGGTGTTCAGCCTCAAATAATTAAGATAAAGACGAAGGAGAAAAAGCAGAATGTAAATTATGTTCACGTAATTCCTTGTCTGTTTTTAAATCAGTAATAAAATTTCATTTATAATACGAGTATATCACTTTTATTGATGTGTAATACCCATTTATGGTAATATTTGAATTAATTTTCCGCCCCCTAAAAACATGGGACCAATGAAATACGTTATTTAATTGTGTATTTCCCTACTATAGCATTTGGCAGCATCATAATGTCCATTTCGTCTTGATGCTTTTTATACATACATCCAGTAGGGTCCGTAGCTTTAAGTAAGTAGAAGTCGACATAATTATTTAGATATGTGAGATTGTAACCTGAAAAAAACACTTATAATTGAGTTGTAATTTAATAATATTTGTAAAAAAAATTGCTGTTTTATGTACTGAAATGTTACCCATAGCCATTAGATCATGATACATGTTTTATACAACTGTAAAATTACAGCTGTTCTAAACAAAACCATTATATTAATAAATTTGATAGAACAATAATTTGCTATTTAATATGAACGTAAATTAACAAACAATATATATAAATATATATTTAGAAATAAAAACATAAGTAAATAAATAAATAAGAACTTAGCCTTGAGTATAATTATATTTGTAACATAAAAAATGTATAATATAGTGTAATATAATACAGACTTAGAATTATTGAATGCCTAAATACCATTTACATTAATTCAGTTTTAGAAGTGTTACAAATAATGTTTTCTATATTTATTTTTTTAGTATTAGCGAATATTTTAATTTCGTGACACGTTTCTCTGAAATTATTATTATTAACTATTGGCAACCACTAAAAAAATAGATATAGGAACCCTGGTCATCGAAATCGTAATTTCTATCCAATATCAATCCTTGTCCTATATCACTTACACATATCTTACAAACATCATCGTCCCATAAATCAGCCAACGAGTAGTTTTCTTCTGTTATAAAAAATGTTTATTTCCACAATCATAGATATGACACGAGTGAGATTTTTTTATTTTAAACGTGTATAATAGTGTAATATTTGAACTTCCGAAAATAAAATGTGATCTAATAACACCTACAATTATATTTTGTACATTTTTATTTGTACCTGTATAACCGAATTTTTAATGTACTTGAAGTAATATTTTTTTTAAAACAGACAAAATATTTTAATCGTAATAAACAGATAATTCAAAACTATTTCATACGAGTAGTTAATAATAAGAACGTTAATATCTGTTATAGATCAAAAGAAATAAAGAAATAAAGGAGATGACCAAAGTAACTCCCATAACAAGTTACATAAAATTACGAAGAATGCAATGGTTTGGGCATACAATGGGACGAGAGGAAACGAATGAAATTTGAGCAGCTGTTGAATACAAGCCAATAGGCAAAAGACCCTGAGGCAAACCCAAGAAACAATTGATGGATGAGGTGCAACATGATTTAAAGAGGTTAGAAGTAACAGATTAGGAGGAACAAGTACAGGATCGTGATTATTTGAGATCAGTGACGGTGGCAGCCAAAACTCTTAAAGAGTTGTTAATGCACATAAGACCTGGAAATTAAGTATTTAAACACGTATATTTTGTGATGGGATATATAACATATTCAGTAATAATGATATTTTAGTGTTTCAAATTGTAGTATAAAAGGTATAATCTTGAAAAAAAAAAAAAGTATAAATAAATAGTTGAAAATCGATTATTATTGACGTTAAAATTCTATTAAAATCATTGATTTCATTTTATTTTTTCTAAATTACTATTATTTCGCATAAACAATGTATTGTTATGGACGTCTCCACAACTGTTTTGTTCATGTAATAATTAATGCGTGGTTTTAAGTTATCCCTATACTTTATTAAAATAATTAAAAATTAATATAAACTTATGTTTAACATAATTAGACGGATTTAAGTAACAGAGGCTCTTCCCGATGCTCACACATGACAGTAACACACTGATTCTTATACAGACAGCAAGACACGGTAGTGGCTCGCTGGGTCTCAAAACTGTCCGCTTAGCGAATTCTTCTAAACCGTGTCACCGTGTGTCTCTGCCCGTTCACATTAACAAAATGCTTAGTTACCAACTAATGCAGACAAAGGTTCATAACAGTATAAAAATCATTTTATATGCGTATAATAGAATTGGGAGTACTCTTACACTTTTTTTTACAAGAGTTATGAAGATTTTACACCATCACCTGTCTAATATGGAAATAACGAGATTTAAAGCATCCTATTCGAAGTTTGTCGGGACAACGGGATGTGAATCAGGGCCGGATTAAAGGGTAGGCAAAATAAGAAATTGCTTAAGACCCAAAAAAAATTCCGCCCATAATTTTTAAAATCAAATTTATATATATTAAAAATAAAATTTAAGAATTTTTTTTCTCATGAGTGGTTACGAATTTATGATTTTATATCATAAATAATTTAACATTATGGCTATCAAATTTGATGTAAACTTGTAACTGTGATTTGTATCAATTATTTTGTTATTCCAACTAATGTTCATCATATTAATTTACCTTTATGATGTGATTAGTACTCAGAAGTTTATTAGTTTAATACTATCGCTACTTGAGGTTTTCTTTAAATTTCTATCAAATATTTTGATACGACAAATACAGGCATACACAGATCATTATTATTATAATCGTATAACTTATAACCATTTAGGTAAAAAATCACAGTGAAGTGACATGCCACACACACAAGAACAACTTAGATAGTTTTATACTCGTTCGCAAATTACTACATTCGTTAATATTTGTAAAGTGTAAGCGTACTTCCAATTTCCATAAACAGAATACAAATACTACACAAATTTATTACATTTACACTTACACAGACACAGGTATGCTTAATTAAATACATTTAAAATTAATTACTTAAATTATAGACAATATTAGAAGGAGAAAATTGTATATTATATAGGTATCATATTATAAATTTATCATATTAGAATGCAATACTTTTGTATAGTTTTTTTTTATATAGAAAATATAATGTCGAAATCTAAAGGAGGATGAGAGAAATTAAAAGATGCTCAAATAAAAAATAAAAAAATAAACGGAAGTTTTAAAAAAAGTTATTCCTCTTACTTCATATTTCAAACTTAAAATTACTTTAGAATCGGATAATTTAAATACTACTGCTTCTACTTCTAGTATTGATGATAGTAAAACAATTAATATTTTTGTAAAAAATGAAAATTGTGCAAATAATGATATAGTGATTTTTTCGAATGATCCTGGTACTTGGAATGTTAATTCAAAAGAATTCGTGTCATACTTTGTAGAAAAAAGGCCCATTTGAATATCAAAGTTTAAATGCAGATTTTTCTTTATCAACAAAGTATTATGAAAAAGATAAAACAAATAGATACTTATAAAAATCAAATTTTTATTATATGAAACCAAACGGGGAAAAATGTTATAGAGAATGGCTACTCTTTTCGCCATTAAAAAAAAATGGTATACTGTTTTTACTGTCTTTTGTTTTCAAAATCCGATGTTATGTGTGACTGATATAATGATTGGAAAAAATATTAATAAAATTATAGAAATCCATGTAAAGAAAAGTGAACATATTTTGGTAATTAGTACATATATTAAAAGGACTCATAATACTAACAAAATTAATACTAAACTAGAAAAACAAATAATTGAAACGCGTGACTATTGGAAAAATGTACTCAAACGATTAATAGAAACAATTATTTTTTTGTCCGAACGTGGTCTACCATTTAGTTGGTTATTATTCAATTACTGTTGATTCCACTCCGGACATTTCGCACACAGATCAATTAACAATTATTATACGATATGTTACATGTAATGGACCAGTTGAGCGTTTTTTAACTTTTATTAATATTGAAAATCATACAGGTGAATATTTAGCATCAATTTTACTTGAATTTATGGTTGACAATGAAATTGATATTAATTTATGTCGTGGTAAAAGTTATGATAATGCAAGTAATATGAGCGGACCTTGTTCAGGAATGCAAGCCATTATAAAAGCTTAAAATCCATTTGCAGACTTTATACCATGTACAGCGCATTCACTGAACCTTGTTGGTCAGTCGACAGTAGATTGTTGCGTAAAAACTGTTTCTTTTTTCGGGTTTGTTCAGGAACTTTATAATTTTTTTTCCGCATCGAAAAGTAGATGGTCAATTTTAAAAAAATCATTAGATAGTAAATGCCAAGTTCCTAAGTCAATAGCCAAAACTAGATGGAGTGCAAATGCAGAATCCATTAATGCTTTGTCAATAGGTTACAAAGATATTTTTATACAGCTCTGGAATATATAAAAAATTATGAATTTCAAAAACAAACTACATGACAACAGTCACGTAATTTGATAGGAATAATGAGTACATTAGAAACTGATATTATTTGTGAATTATGAAATGATATACTAGGAACATTTAACATTTGTAGTAAAAGTTTGAAAAGTGTTCTTGACCAGATCTGAGGAAAATATGATAACTATAAATTTAAAGGTATGGAAATAACTGTGAATAAATAATATAAATCATCTGAAAATCGTAAACGTAAAAAAAGGTGTGATAATGAAACTGCATATGTGTTTACAGATAAAGAGTTATTTAAAGTTCAAACCTTTTATGTTATTATTGATAAATTAAATAGCGCTTTGCAGTATAGAATTGATGCAAATAAAGAAGTTGAAAACAATTTTAGGCTGCTATCAAACTTTTCGATTTAAATGAAATCTGAGCATATTGAAGAAGGAATGAAAAAACTTATGTAAAAAAATACCCTATAGATTTTCCACACAGTTTTAAAGATGAGTTCAAACAATTTATTACGTTTTCATCATTATCTCTGCCCATACTTCTAATAATTCTATTGATAAATTTATAAATTTATATAAAATAATTTTAAACTTAAACGTTTTGGAATGCTTTCCAAATGTAGAAAAAACTTGACGGTTATATCTTACACTCATGTGCACCAATTGTAGTGGAGAAGATCGTTTTCAAGATTAAAATTAATAAAAAAATGCATTAAGATCTAATTTAACACAAGAACATCTAAACTATTTGGCCATTTTGTCTATAGAAAGTGAAATTGTGAAGACTATAAATTACGAGATAATTATTGAAGATTTTTCATTTCAAAAAGCAAGAAAGATGCACATAATATTAAATAAACAAAATTATAATAATCATGATATTTAGTATATATATATAGTAATTAATAATAAAATAATGTAATAATAAAGAAAATTAATATAAGAATTCAAAATTTTAAATGTAGATTTAAATGTAAGTTATAATTATTTTAATTTTATTTGTGATACCTAATAAATAATTGAAAATAAAATTAATTTTTTTAAGTGTATGAAAATTATGTGTAGGCCATTTATATGAATGTGCTTACGGCCCTAAAAACCATAATCCGGCTCTGGATGTAATGATCAAAAAAAGGACAATCCCGTTGTTTGGCTCGCGTTCGGCTTTAATAAATAATAAATTAATGAGCCTTAACGGCCGGGAGGATAAAAAATTTTTAAGCTACCGTCCTTAGTGATAATAATAATAATAAAAAAAAAAAAACAGACAATTGTTTTTGGTTATAGACATATTAAAGTTTATAAATAAAATGATTGACCACTTGGTCCAGTATAATCACAATAATTAAATAAATATATCATTCAATAGGGGCCAATACGCGTAATAGTTATACAATAATAAAACAGATGCCAATAGGCGCAATAATTATAAAAATACCAATATATGACCCGCCGGTCCAATATAATTATAAGGTTGGTGCACCACATACCTTTTGAGGTTATGACGTCTTGAGGTGCCGGGATCCGTTTGATAATCGTATTAATACAATAAAAAGTACAGGTTTGATCCCCCCACATACTCAAGAGCGCCGCCAACCACAACACGATGTTTAATTCACAACACAATGGCTGTTGCAGCGTACACACAACTCGACAAAACACGAAACTCACAATCTTTTGCTGGCAATCAACCTAACCTTTAGACTAAGAGGAAACTATTTATTTATGCGCGAACGATTTTTTACCAGACAGAAGAATTCACGTAAGGCGAACAACACAAGTAAATACGTGATTTGATAGCTGCAGCAGGAACAAAAAAACGGGTAGATGTAGTTTAGACGACAAGAACAGAAAGAGAAGAAGGAATATCGGCCGATGAACGTTACCACGAAGGCACAAGCCACCGGTCGCCACATGAAGAATAAAATGCCTGAGTGCCATGACATTAAAATTGAAAACAAAGGAACTTGAAAAAAACTAGTGGCACGGAGAACATGACTATCAACTTTTTTGAAACATAACCGACAAATAATGAAAACGTGGAATAACGAACATTTACGCGTGACGATAATAATGCGCTTACGTACTCGGCCGGTCGCAAACGGAGGCTTATCACCGCCGCTAACGATGGCTGCGGATACGCAACGCACCGCTATGCATCCCACGAAAATGGTAACATTCATTAACCAAAATCACGGAGAGTAACGATCTCACGGGCGTACTGGGCGGTCACCCCACAAAAGCTGTTGCTGTCGTCAAGCGCACGGCATACGCGTGATAAGATTCGATACGAGAACAAATATACACACATGCAATAAAAAAATGGCATATTGGCATGAACACCCGTTTTAAACGGGACGTCTGGTCACCCTATACTAACATAATTGAATATGATAATTTAGATCATTGATATGGTATAGATGTGTTGATGTCAAGACCATTTAGATTAAAATTGAAAGCAAAAAAGTCGGTGTTAATTTTATGTATTAATAACTGTCATGATACAGACGAATTATGAAGAACTAAACAAGTTTAGATTTTACATACATTTATATTTATAAAAAATATGATTGTTAATTTTGAAAGTGATCGAAAAGTATTTCACATATATTTAGAGAAAATTGATCTTTTATGAACAACAAGACTGAATTACAAATATGTAGAGTAAAATAAAGAAAAAAATATACAATTTATAATTATATTCTGCAAATTCGTCAAATAGAAAATTCAGGAAGTCTCTAAAAGTTAATTTTGTGAAACAAAATACTGAAAGTTCATAATCCTGATGAAAATTATATAAATTGGTTATTTAACTTGGGTCCAAAAATATAATCATCGTTCTCAATTTATTGTAATGTAATAAGCTTACTATTAATAATGATATTTGCTTTTGCAGGCATAGCAATACCGAACATCATAGTAGGTAACATACATTTAAATTCCTGGAGCGATTTTACCAAAAGGTTCGTAAAATTTCCATCTGGAAGTATCGCTGATTCCTAAAATTGCAAACATGTGAAAATTAATTAATTTATCGAATACAATCATTTAAAAAATAAAGCTACTAGAAGTTATTCGAGCTGAAATAAAATTAAACAAAATGTTTTTACTGTTTAGTATGGGACAATCAAACATTACAGAAATTATACATTGATATATTAAATTACGAACAATTGAATTGATTACATGAATCGTATTTTTTAGCTAAAAATACATTTATCTAAAGGTACGGTTTCTGAGCTGTGACTAGCGGCAACGACTGATCGTTGAGCGTATATTGGTTTCCTACTCCAAGACTGAATGTTGCGGCGGGCATTTATTTTCAGTTTAGTTTGGTTCAGCTCGATATTTCATTGTGCACACGCTAATTTTATTTTTTATCTACCGTTATTGATCACTAAAAATGGAACAAGTAATTACAAATAATAATAAAAGTAGTCATATATTTATTAAAAGTGGAGAAAGAAGGAGAAATAATGTATACTTCAATTATATATATAAGACTCATTCCACATAGAGTTCATCGTCAGTTGAAGCGAATAAAGTTTTTTGATATTATTCTATTGAATAAGTTCGTTTATAAAAATATATAATAGTTTCATTTGGAATAAAATCGAAACGCCACGCAAATAATACACTGCTTCCAGAGCACTACGATCATCAAACACAACGACTAATGTTGACAAGCACTCGTCGATCGGACTTAGGAGAAATCACGACAAGGCTTATATGATTATTATGATAGAGTTATAGAGCAGTAAATCACGTGGTCGTTACTGCTTAGTCCCAGCTTAGAAAACCTACCTTAAGTGACAAGGAATCATTCTGTCTACAAATTGGCACATAATGTTGACGTAACATTATGTTACTTATCAGTTGTCAGATTATCCGTTCATATGCTAAGCGATTATATGCTGAATCGCTAATTTTAATTTTCTATAGTATTTTACAAACATTTAGTACCGTCATATATAAATATAAATTTATTATTTTTTAACAGTAGGTATTGTAATATGCATATATTACTGAGAAGTAAT